>NC_045963.1:82475747-82763247 GCF_010909765.2 Amblyraja radiata | reverse complement strand
AGGGATCGCAGGAAACAATGAGCACGTTATATGAGCCCAATTATAGGAAGGATGTCAACAAAATAGAGAGAGTACAGAGGAGATTTACTAGAATATTGCCTGGGTTCCAGCCCGTAAGTTACAGAGAAAGGTTGAACAAGTTGAATAAGTTAGGTGTTTATTCTTTGGAGCGTAAAAGGTTAAGGGGCGACTTGATAGAGGTCTTTAAAATGATGAGAGGGATAGACAGAGTTGACGTGGATAAGCTGTTCCCATTGAGAGTAGGGAAGATTCAAACAAGAGGACATGACTTGAGAATTAAGGGACAACAGTTTAGGGGCAACATGAGGGGGAACTTCTTTACTCAGAGAGTGGTAGCCGTGTGGAATGAGCTTCCAGTGGAAGTGGTGGAGGCAGGAAGGTTCGATTTTATCATTTAAAAATAAATTGGATAGGTATGTGGATGGGAAAGGAATGGAGGGTTATGGTCTGAGTGCAGGTAGATGGGACTAGGGGAAAATAAGTCTTCGGCACGGACTTGTAGGGCCGAGATGGCCTGTTTCCGTGCTGTAATTGTTATATGGTTATATGGTGTGTACGCAAAAAGACAGTAAGAGATGCTTTTGTATGATGTGAGAAAATGACCCATTCTTAAGTTACACAGATGATGTTGGAGGGAGTTGAGAGGGGAAAGGGAATTTTGAAATGGGCATTTTGACCTGGGCAATACAAGCAAAATGGAAAACAAAACATTCCTAGGCTCTTTGACTGCGGCCTTCCTCGGCGTTATACCTAATCCCATCCGAATGTCTGTGTAGATGCAGACCATTGGAATCAATATTAAATGATTTACATTAAGGTGACATCTTTCCGATATACGGCATTTGAAGGGTTTTTTTAATTTTAATCTCGAGTAATTCATTTCATGTGCCTAGCTCCGAAACGGGCATTTCTGCTACAAGTGAGAGTATCTGCGATTTACTCCCACCATCACCACATGGTAATTTGGTAGGCAAACCCATATTCCTGCAAGTTACAACACTGTGGGCTATTTAACAAACGCTGCAATGCTCTGAATACCCATATTGTACCATAGCCCATAGACAACGTGGCCGCACGCTGACTCTCGCTGCAAATTATCATCGATGTTTCCAGTCACCTGTCCGCACCTCATATTCATGCAAAGTGATCTCGTATTCTCTCTTTTCCAGCTCTGACCAAGGACTCAGTGAAGTCTCAGCACGATTTCATTTTGTATAGATATTGTTTCGCCGATGGAGTGATCTCAATCATTAATTTCAGCTTTATCTCAGAAGAAAAGTGGTCCAGTCACCTCTGGCCCACAGAACCTCTCTGCAGCTACACCGGCTCACCTTTCTTCCAGTTGATTCGTTCAGTTTTTGGAGTTGGCATATCACCGTGGCTCGCCACGCATTCGAAATAATCCCCACTCAGCCAGTCACGAGTTGAAATGTTGACTTTGCTCTCTACGATATCTGCATGTCCTGTGGGCTGGATCTCTGATTCCAAATCTACCTTTTCCTGGTTCCAAGATACTTTGATACCATAAGGTGCATCGGATACCCGACAGGTTAACGTTACGGTCATCTCCATTAACTCTTGTTCAACAGGTGGTGGAAGGATTGTTATCTTCGGTTCACCGCAGGAATCATCAACTGTGGCACAATAATTAATGTGAACATAAGCATTTGCAGGAGTAACCGGGATCGAAGGTTTACACCAATCATCTGCCCCCAAAACTTGAATGTGTACATGACCCCTTCTGAGTAGTGATTCTGTGAACATGGGCCCTAAATCGTCATGAACTGACTTTTGTCTCTGTGCGACACAATAAATGAAATGGGAGATCGCATCATGGGCTAAACCGCGATATGCACTCAATGCTGGAGTACTGTAACTCACACCACTTCATCCAGGGACCCCGACAGTCCTTTCAGATGAGGGAGAGGTTCACTTGCACCTCCACCAACCACTGTATCCGCTGTTGTAGATGTGGGTTCCTGTACATCGGTGAATCAAAGCGCAGACTGTGGCGTTCGTTTCGTTCAATACCTTCGCTCTGTCCGCCTTGCCCTAGGCCAGTGATTCCCAACCTGGGGCCAAATGGCAAATTTCAGGGGAGCCACAGAAAAATGTTGGCATTTAGGGGGCCACAGGTTCAATGAAGGGGGCCACAGAGCTACCACCCTGTTGCCTCCTAAATTTCAGTTCTAATAAATTTAAATCTATGTAGTTCAAATATTGTTGATGTTTGAGGAATAGAATAAAAGAGAATATATGTGCAATTAATAGACACTGATATTTTTATGGAAGGTATTATAATATTGAAGTACTTTTTTTCCGCTAATAATGTCAGGGGAGGCCACAGAAAAATTAAAAGATCCCATGGGGGCCATGAGCTAAAAAAGGAACCACTGCCCTAGGCGATCACCAGCTTGCCAAACACATTAAAACCCCGCTCCATTCCCACGCTGTCCTTTCTGTCCTGGGCTTCCTCCACTGTGAGAGTGAAGCTAAACGCAAATTGGAGGAACAACACCTCATATTTCGCTTCAGCAACCTAGAACTCAGAGGAATCAATATTGACTTTTCTAATTTCAAGTAACCTTTGCATTCCATCTCTCTCCGTCCACCTCCCACCCTCGTCATCCGACTAGTTTCACTGCGGTCCTGTTTCGTTTCACTCTGTATCTACTCGTTATCACCATTTCTAGAGCAACAACGGACCAATGTGGCCTCGACCTTTCCTTGTTCATCTTTGCTGGATTTGGTTTGTTCTTTTCATACCTTTCATTCATTTGTTTGTACATTCTCATACCTCTAGTTTCCCTCTCCTCTGATTCTAAATCTGAAGAAGAGTCTCGACCCGAATCGTCACCTATTGCTTTTCTGTGCAGATGCCTAACCTGCTGTTACTCTGGAATTATGTTTCTATTTTCGGTGTAAACCAGCATCTGTACTTCCTTCCTACACATAGACTTTCACAATGTCAGTGAAGTACTACCACCGTGAGCCTAATGTTTACACTAATATCCCGAGACATACCACGGATGTATTTCTTACCTGTAGACCTACTGATGTTTTGGCTTTTCAAATATTTTTCATGGTTGACTTGGCAGGTATAGACGGAACCTCTGAACCACTCTTCAGCTGGGAATGTCAACTGGCTGGTCGCCGAGAAGTTACCGTCACTGTTCACCTGGAAGGCGGGAGAGGTGACGATGCCAGAATCCAATGGCGCGCCATTCTTCAGCCAGTTCACAGTAAATTTCGCTGGAGTGAAATCGTTGACCAAACACACGGCGATTGCTATTCTGCTGCGCTTGATTTCATCAAGGGCAGTTATGGTAATGGTGACGGTAGGATGATGTACCTCGCGGCCTGAAAGAAAATAAACTTCATTGGAATTGTTCATAAACTATCGTCGATTAATAATGACACCCAATATTTTGACCAAAAAAACAAAAACAAAAAAAAACAAAAAATCACTTTTTCTGATTAAAAGTAGCCTGGACTTGGACTTCCCGAGATGCTGCTAAATTCTTTGTTTATCGCGAGTGCTCGTAAATGTGGACATTATAGCTCGGTAAGTCGTTGTCACAGGGATGTGATGGGCCGACCTCTGCTTTTGTCCTCTGTGACTGTGTCTGTGCTTTTAATACTCTTGATAATGTTCTCAACATGATGCACTCAGCCGCTTCGATTGTTCGCGAGTTAAAATGTAACCTATCTATGGATAGATCAGTTCCTCACGAATTATATGGATGTGCTGGTGATGATAATACATTAATCAGCTCTTTTCAAGCTCTCTACAAGTACATTTTTGTTTTTTTATGATTTTGTAAATGGTGAATTGTCTCGATATTTGAAGCACCGCCTTTCGTTCCGTCACAAGAACGAACGACAGTGCTTCCGTATTATGAATATCGCTCTCGCCCCTCGGTGCCACGAAATAAAACTCACCGTTTTATCGTAACAACAACAGCAGATGCAAAGGGCTGGAATAAATGTGAGGTTATCCAATAAATGTGAGGTTATCCATTTTGGTGGCAAAAACAGGAAAGCAGACTATTATCTAAATGGTGGCCGACTAGGAAAAGGGGAGATGCAGCGAGACCTGGGTGTCATGGTACACCAGTCATTGAAAGTGGGCATGCAGGTGCAGCAGGCAGTGAAGAAAGCGAATGGTATGTTAGCTTTCATAGCAAAGGGATTTGAGTATAGGAGCAGGGAGGTTCTACTGCAGTTGTACAGGGTCTTGGTGAGACCACACCTGGAGTATTGCGTACAGTTTTGGTCTCCAAATCTGAGGAAGGACATGATTGCCATAGAGGGAGTGCAGAGAAGGTTCACCAGACTGATTCCTGGGATGTCAGGACTGTCTTATGAAGAAAGACTGGATAGACTTGGTTTATACTCTTTAGAATTTAGGAGATTGAGAGGGGATCTTATAGAAACATACAAAATACTTAAGGGGTTGGACAGGCTAGATGCAGGAAGATTGCTCCCGATGTTGGGGAAGTCCAGGACAAGGGGTCACAGCTTAAGGATAAGGGGGAAATCCTTTAAAACCGAGATGAGAACAACTTTTTTCACACAGAGAGTGGTGAATCTCTGGAACTCCCTGCCACAGAGGGTAGTCGAGGCCAGTTCATTGGCTATATTTAAGAGGGAGTTAGATGTGGCCCTTGTGGCTAAGGGGATCAGAGGGTATGGAGAGAAGGCAGGTACGGGATACTGAGTTGGATGATCAGCCATGATCATATTGAATGGCGGTGCAGGCTCGAAGGGCCGAATGGCCTACTCCTGCACCTAATTTATATGTTTCTATGTTTCTATGAATAATTTGGTGGGTAAGGCATGTGTCACTTTCTATTGAGACTTTAAGCCTTTGGTAGTTAAGTTGAGAATGGAATTTCATCAGTGTTCCAGATGTTACATGGCATCTGTGGATGCAGCCACACTTTCACATCACTATATCGACATGAATTGTCTGTCTTTGACTTGTTGGATCGTAGAGCTCAGATGAGCGTTTGACAGTCAGTGTGACATGAAGAATAAAACCGAACAGGGCACATTAAGTCAAGTACTTATCTCCAATTGTCAAATCCCGCGAATTATATGGATTGCATCATGGCCTGTTTCAGCAACTTGAACATCCAGGAGCGGAAAAGGCTGCAAAATGTTGTGACCACTGGCGTATTCCATCACCAGCTCAGACCCCCCTTCATCAAAGGGATGTATCGGAGTCGCTGCCTCAAGAAGGCAGCCAACATAATCAGAGACCCACACCATCCTGCCCACACACTCATCTCACCACTGCCATCGGGAAGAAGGTACAGGAGCCTGAGAACTGTAACGTCCAGGTTCAGGAACAGCTTCTTCCCTACAGCCATCAGGCTATTAAACACTACAACCTCATATGCTCTGAACTACAATAGACTATTATTATTATCATTATTGCACTGTTATTGTTTGTTTTGAGTATGTGTGCATGTATACACGCAAAAATTTCATTGTCTGGGACATATGACAATAAAACATTCTTGACTCTCGACTCTCAACTCCACCCTCGGCCTCGCGCTGCACCCCAACACGAACCTGGTACTTTCGCTTCATACTCTTTTTGGTCATGCTGAACCACGCAGAAGATGTCGCCTCTCCCTGCCTCCGCCTCGGTGATGGTTAACTCGCTGCTCCGGGTGTAAGTTCCCAACTTATTGAACACTGCCGGGTAGTCCTTCACTCCGGTGGTCAGTTGTTTATCATCTTTCTTCCAAGAAACACTGGCGCCCGCAGGGGAATAGCCCAACGCCAAACAACCGTAGGTGAACGAACCACTGGAGCCGTGATCCTCACAGGTGAAGAGAATGAAGGGGCTGGGCGCGGATGGAGCCGCTGCAAGGCAAAGGCCACATGAATGTTAAACTCGTTAAGCAGTTTTCTATTTCATGCAACTTCACCTGAGTATCATCAACTATTCGTTCATCATTCCGCCTTGATCCCACCTTGGAAAACATTGGCTGGAAACTTCTTGGGGTGCCAATATCTGCCAGTTACTGTCCATATTAGTTGGAAATATATCGATAGGCCTCCAGTATTAATTACTGTAAAATTCCCAGGGTTTCTCAGGAATGCTCAATACTCAGTGGCTATAACTAACGTTGGCCTATGGGTTACAATCTCACCAAACTCCTTGTTGCAACTGGGGATGATGGAGTAAGGGCGGAACTACAGGATACAGTGTAAACACATGTGAGAGCCTCGTCTATGGTAAAAGTGGGAAATACCCGCTCCCTAAAGAATGAGGACCTCGGATATCCTGGTATGGAACAACTCGTCTTGGGAGCAGTTGCGCGGAGACGGATGAATTTGGGAGTAGGACATAGAGTCTTTGCAGGAGGCAAGGTTGGAAGAGGTGAAGTCCCGATAGCTGTGGGAGTCCGTAGATTTGTAATTGATGACAGTCGATAGTCTAACTCCTGCGATGGAGACGGTGAGATCAACAAAGAGGAGGTATGTGTCGGGATGGACCCGGTGAATTTGATCGTATGGTCAAAGTTTGTAGACAATGAAGTCGATGAGTTCTGTCTGGGTACAGGATGAAGAGTTCGGGGATAGGGGCCAGTCTGTGTCAGGTGTTGTTCCATGTACCCAACTAAATGGAGATTGGTGAAATGATGTGCAATGTTGGAAACAACATTTTCTCTGCTATTTGAATTATAGAACAGTTGTCCCACTAATCCGTGAACAGTGGGAATTGGAATCAATGGTTCAAAGGAGGGTTTGACTGACGTTCAAAATTACATTTGCATTTATTTAATTAAAATTAAATAATTTAGGTAGGTTTCGCTTGGGCCATTGAGAGTGCCCATGGCTAAACTTTTGATTTGGAGGGAGAGGGAAGAGTTTTTGTTTTATAAATGTGTTCAGAGATTATCTGACAAAATCACAGAGAATGGAAGGGTAACGAGTTTTCCATGTCGGGCTCCCGAACATAATTTGGGAGAAGACAAAAAAAAAATCACAATCTTGTTCGTTAAATGTGTCCATCGAACGAAACCAACTAAGGGGGTGGATGGGATTGAAATGGTAGCTCTGTTATTTAACGACAAATAACACACTTAAAATGTCACTTTTTAAACTGTATTTTGTTGTCCCATCACTCACGAAAATATACCGATCATTTGTATGCCGACAGTAATTGCAAGTAAATTCCGAAAGACAAACCAGCCGACAAGAACATTACATTCATACCAGATTAAACACATGTATGAGATTGCATTATAAGGATTAAAAATAACTCTCTCAATATAATATCTGAATTAATAAAGGTTATGTACCACAACTTCTGGAAACTAAATGTAGCATATAAATTGTAAGAACATGTAAATACTTCGTAATTAAATAAATTGGCACAGGTTTCAATGTTTGTCTGTGTGCACCATTGCCTTAATGAATTCAATAATAACCCATTAAAATTAATGTTTATGCAATGACGCTCAGTTCCGTTTCCAGCATCTTTAAAACGAGTTTACGTTTACAATGTCATCGGCACTGAAGAACGAATGATTAACATTGTATCTCTGTCCGATAGGAAACGAATAAAAATATACCAATTATAAATTACAACCTGCAATCTATTAAAACAATATCTGAGTTTGCTTCGTGACTTTAACAGGAAAAGGTTTTAAGTCATATAGTAGTCTACGTTTAATAGTGAAAATGCACAAAGTTGCTAAATCAATGTTTTAATTAAATAAATGCAAATGTAAATTTGAATATCACTCAAACCCTCCCCTAAGCCATCGATTTCAATTCCCACTCTGTTCAAGGATTAGTGAGATACCCTGTTTTATAATTAAAATTAAGATAGCAGAGTCAGGGGATATGGGGAGAAGGCAGGAACGGGGTACTGATTGGGGAAGATCAGCCATGATCACATTGAATGGCGGTGCTGGCTCGAGGACCGAATGGCCAACTCCTGCACCTATTGTCTATTGTCTAAAATAGCAGAGAAAATTTCGTTTCCAACAATCCATTTCATTTCCCAATTTTTCTTTTTTTTTTACCGTAACTATTCGTAAAACTGACATTTTTCATTAGCAATTTACCAAATAGAGGGAAATTTTATGTTTAAATGACATTGGGAGCCATAGACAAACATGGATTCAAATGCTCTTTCTAATAAATCCATGGATTAAACGTTATTCCAAAACTACAACTGTTCCGAAATCTCCCCATTTTACATTCAACGCATTTTCCAAAAGGGGAAACTCGTGATCTTTGACATAAAACAGGTTAGGCAGCAACTGTGGAAAGAGAAAAACAAGCATTTTCCATGTCGACTATCGTTGGGGGACTAAACCATGGCGAATTCAGTAGAGGTATAGCATAGAAATAGATCCTTCTGCCAACCAAATCCAGGGCCACACACAAGTTCCACGTTATCGAACTATCGCATCCACCCCCGACCCACCCGGGTCAATCACCCAGGTCATTTATCCTGCAAACCTGCACTCTTTTGGGTTGTGGGAGGAAAGCGGAGCACCAGTAAGAAACCACAGGGAGAACGCACAGTTCTCACAGCCTGCACCTGATTTCGGGAACGAAGTCTGGTCTCTGGCGCTACAACTTGTCATTCGGCTCCCTTCTATGGGACTTGTCTTTCGCCACAGGCTGCGCGACCCTCTAGGCGTTTGCAACATTTACTGTTCCTATTTATGATTTCTAGTAATATATTCTTATTTTTATTTTTAAACATATATCTTCTTTGCGTTCATTGAAATAACATAATCGGACACGTCATACAACAGCAATACCCGGTCGCTGCCACTCGAATTGAACGTACAAACACGTCAAACTGCGCAACAATATCGTCTCCCACAATGACCGGCTGAATCATACCGCCGATGGGATGAATCGCATAACACAAATTTGCTGAAACTCTTCACAGAAATCCAAATATCTCTGTCTAAAGACCACCGAAATTCATTGTTCCAATGACCACCGAGCCAATCATTGTTGAAATAAAGATGAATAACACAATACACGTGGATTAACATTTCCATAATGTGAATTTCCTTCAGCTCCTCTGTACCCCAGTACACCCGGTACATTGTCATTCTATAGATCGCGTTTCACGGATTTTGCTTTCTTAGCTTTGCTGTAACATTGGTTCACATGGCCAACTCATTGTACTTCAAGATAGACAAACCAAGTTGGAGTAACTCAGCGGGACAGGCAGAGTTACTCCAGCTTTGTGTCAATCGGCAGCATAAATCAGCATCCACTATTCCTTCCTATTCATTGTACTTCAAGATATATAACTGCACAATTAACCCTGACTCTGAACCTTGCACTTCTGTGTTTTGCTGCAAGATATTTTTACTTCTTCCATGCAAGTTTTGTTAGCGATTGGATTAAAGGTGGCAAGGCGATTCCACCAATTAATACATACACTTTAAAAACTTGAACATTATACACCCAGGATTTATCCGTTACTATGTTTGTTTAATATGTGCTGAGAAGAAACAAACTGAGACAAAGTACCTGCTGTTGATTAGAAAATACAGTTCGATGCATCGCAGATCAAGGACCACAACAATCTCAAACAATTAGAAAGCATATTGAAAGCAAATTGATGCACATTTTTCCACTAATTTGGAACTAAACCGCATCCACTTCATAGTCAAAGGATCGAAAGTCATAGCACATAAGGCGTTTAAATCGGCAATCTCACTGCAGCAGAATCACATTACATTCTAAAGCAACATCGATCCAACATTGCAATGAATGGGTAATTAATGTAGAAGAACAATTTAATATAATTATTGGAAATATAGGTTAAAATGACAACTGGATACATCAAGATACTGAATAGGATGAGGTTTCTTACCGCTGGTTACCGTCACCATGGTGCCTCCTCCCCAGTAGTCAAGATAGTCACGGTGTTACATTCTATGGGTTTCTTCACACAATAACATGATCTGCACAAGGCAGGCAAAAAATAGAACAAAAATCCTGTAATTATTCGTATTTCACATCTAAAGCAAATGCCTTATTGCTCTTTGAAAACAATGAATGCGTTAAAAAAAAATAATTTCCAACAATAATCACATATCACGGCGCCGTGTATTAAACAGGCAGCGAAAGGTGATGAGAATCATCTACATATAAAATATAAATTAACTCAAGTTACCTCTACAATAACATGTGCGGAAATATTCCTGGACATGTTTATGCTCCTGTTGTATGAAATATTGAATTGAAAATATCATATACTGGCCCAGATCACAGTATTATGGGTTGTGGATGTTTTTGTATTGGTAGGAACCGCTGTGCCAGTATACACAGTGAAACATGTCATGTCAAATACTTCGCTCTTCAAGAACTGATGCATGTACTGCTAACAGAGGATGTCCCAGGGCACTCTTCGCTGTCACTTGTAAAACTAAACGCTGTTCTTCTAAAGCTCATATAAAATAACGTTAATTGGTCGGAAGACAGTTGGACATTTCTCAAAACAATCCATGTAACTTTGAATTTGCTTCACACGGCCTCTCCTACGGTGCTTGTAGGTTGGAGCAGGATACAACTAGGTGTCCAGGTTTTTGTACGGGGAAGTCGCTGTTTGCAGCACCGTGACCCCCCACTGTACACAGTGAGACAGACCCGCACAAAAACCTCACATACAATTCACACTCAGGTTTCATTTGAAACGGCCTTCCACACGATTTTAAATGGTCCAGCAGTTCACAGAGAACACAGTAAATATACATAACACCAACAATCTCCCTTCATCTCACTTGCCTAACGGATTGAGCATATTGTCGTGGTCTATGCTTTTACACAACGCTATCGGTATGCGTGAAGCGAATAACAAAAAACCCCATACATTTGGTTACATTTTTGAATATCGTGTTGGATTTGCGAATGGTAGTTTGCCTCCATTTCCCGACTGTTATTATAGCTGTTGAAATAATTGCTCACCTCTAGTCTTTGATGGTAAAAGCTGGACTTCCCAACGTGCCGTTGTTGTACGGGTCTGACACTGAATCCTCACACTGTGTCTCTCGCACAGTAATAGACAGCGGTGTCTTCGATCTTCAGGTTCCTGGCGATCACGGTGAACATATTATTCGAATTGTCTGTGGACGGAGTAAATCGGCTCTCGATCCCCGGAGCGAAGTAGTTGGTGGAAGTAAAGCGGTAGGCAAGCAGCCACTCCAGCCCCTGCCCGGGGACCTGACGGACCAAATGCATATGGTAGCTGCTAAGAGTGAACCCGCTGGTTTTACAGGTCAGTGTGATGGAGCATCCAGGAGCGGCGGTCTCTGTCTTGGGCTGAGTGAGAACGACATCGGAATGGACACCTGCAAGTTAAAAAAAAGGCATGAATGGCGAGGATAGATTATTGACCATTAATCCCCCACTCTAATTATCAATAGGAAATAAATTGGGAGGGTTCTAGAGTGGGTAGAAGGGGAATGGTGTAGGGGATATACCACTGAGAAACGCGTGAGGAATTTGTCCAACTCATTACTCACGGACTATTAAGGCCAGGAACAGACTGAGTGAAACCGCCGACATCATCCCGCTGGGAAGTGTGACCCGGTTGTTTCTGTACAGAACCTCGCAACAAACCCACTGCAAGGAAGTTGGACTTCGGCCCCTCTTAGAGAGAATTAAATACCCGGCAAAAGTGGGCGTGGCTGTGGGTGGGACCAGTAAACCGAGTGGTGCAGCGGGCGGAGCTGAGACACGGCTCCAAACTCAACAGCAAGATGGACTCACGCTATCACATCTATTAACTGATACACATGCACTAGGTTAATAAAACAGCGTGCTCTTCCGTCCCTTACACAATATAAACTCATGGTATAGTTGTAAATAAGATGGTTGAAAGATTGGTCTCATAGTGCAGTTTTTCGTAAAATATGTTCGGAATTCCTCAAATTTATATTAAAATGCTTCGTGGTGTGTGTGTGTGCTTGCGTGTGTGAGAGGGAGAGAGAGGAGAGGTGAGAAAAAATATTTGAGCAAGGCAGACTGACAGACAGACAGACAGACAGACAGACAGACAGACAGACAGACAGACAGACAGACAGACAGACAGACAGACAGACAGACAGACAGACAGACAGAAAGAGAGACAGACAGACAGACAGACAGACAGACAGACAGACAGACAGACAGACAGACAGACAGACAGACAGACAGACAGACAGACAGACCTGCCTTCATTGTTAGGTAGACATAAAATGCTGGAGAAACTCAGCGGGACAGGCAGCATCTCTGGAGAGAAGGATTGTGTGTCGTTTTGGGTCGAGACCCTTCCCCAGACCTCCAGAGACGCTGCCAGTCCATCATCAACTCTGACCTCCCTTCCATCGAGGGGATCTATCACAGTTGCTGCCTCAAAGAGGCTGGCAGCATCATCAAGGACCCACAGCTGCCTGGCCACACACTCATCTCCCCGCTACCTTCAGGTAGAAGGTACAGGAGCCTGAAGTCTGCAACAACCAGGTTCAGGAATAGCTACTACCCCACAGCCATCAGGCTATTAAACCTGGCTCGGACAAAACTCTGAACATTAATAGCCCATTATCTGTTATTTGCACTTTATCAGTTTATTTATTCATGTGTGTATATATTTATATAATGGTATATGGACCCACTGATCTGTTTTGTAGTCATGCCTACTATGTTCTGTTGTGCTGAAGCAAAGCAAGAATTTCATTGTCCTATCAGTGACATATGACAATAAACTCTCTTGAATCTGGAATCTTGAGTTATCTGAGGAGATAGATAGAAACAGTAGTTACCCGATTTGTGAGGAAAACACGAGGAGTATTGAAAATTTTAAGGTGCATACGGGCAATTAAAGTTTCCTGCACTCCAACATAGCATTTTTCTTAAACTTAAAGCACACGGTATTGGGGGATCAGTATTGATGTGGATAGAGAACCCGCTGGCAGACAGGAAGCAAAGAGTAGGAGTAAACGGGTCCTTTTCACAATGGCAGGCAGTGACTAGTGGGGTACCGCAAGGCTCAGTGCTGGGACCTCAGCTATTTACAATATATATTAAAGATTTGGACGAGGGAATTGAATGCAATCTCCAAGTTTGCGGATGACACAAAGCTGGGGGGCAGCGTGAGCCCCCCAGCTTCCACAGTTTAAGGATAAGGGGGAAATTATTATCTAAATGGTGGCCGATTAGGAAAAGGGGAGTTGCAACAAGACCTGGGTGTCATGGTACATCAGTTATTGAAAGTAGGCATGCAGGTGCAGCAGGCAGTGAAGAAAGCGAATGGTATGTTAGCATTCATAGCAAAAGGATTTGAGTATAGGAGCAGGGATGTTCTACTCCAGTTGTACAGGGTCTTGGTGAGACCACACCTGGAGTATTGCGTTCAGTTTTGGTCTCCTAATCTGAGGAAAGACATTCTTGCCGTAGAGGGAGTACAGAGAAGGTTCACCAGACTGATTACTGGGATGTCAGGACTTTCATATGAAGAGAGACTGGATAGACTCGGCTTGTACTCGCTAGAATTTAGAAGATTGAAGAGGGATCTTATAGAAACTTACAAAATTCTTAAGGGGTTGGACAGGCTAGATGCAGGAAGAATGTTTCCGATGTTGGGGAAGTCCAGGACAAGGGGTCACAGTTTAAGGATAAAGGTGAAATCCTTTAGAACCGAGATGAGAAAAACTTTTTTCACACAGAGTGGTGGATCTCTGGAATTCTCTGCCACAGAAGGGACGAGGCCAGTTCATCGGCTATATTTAAGAGGGTGTTAGATGTGGTCCTTGTGGCTAAAGGGATCAGGGGGTATGGAGAGAAGGCAGGTACAGGATACTGAGACATGGATGATCAGCCATGATAATATTGAATGGCGGTGCAGGCTCGAAGGGCCGAATGTCCTACACTTGCACCTATTTTCTATGTTCTATGTTTCTATGTTTCTATGACTTGAATTTTAATTTATCATTGTATTTTCTATGCATCTGTGAATTTGTCACGTGTGGCATTCAAATGTATGCATTGATCCCAGCCATTGTTGGTAAATAAAGGGATATGATACATGTTCTCAGTTAACCTAGGTTTGTAGAAAATATTATTGACTAACATCATCCATATGCACTTCAACTTTATTTTTACAGGAGAGAACGTTGACAATTTAAAATAAATGTTTCTGATGTCATCTGTTCAGAGATTTGCATTTCTTTCTCGCTTTATCTGTTTCTCGCCTCTGGGGAAACATTGATTCTGTTTCTGTCCTTCAGTAAACAAACCTGGGTCTGGGGCTATTGAAATCAGCGTTTATTTAAATCAGCTCATCTCTGTTTCCAGCCATTTTTAGACCAACACAAACAAGGCAATGAAGTTATCATTCTTGATGGCGATTATATGTTTTAATGATATTGGCAGTTGGCGCCAATCAACTGAATTCTCACAGGGAGTCTATTTTATCATATCTTGTTCAAATAAAATTATGTGATTTTATATTACGGATTCACTCCAGAATATTAGTTTGCTGTTCACTTGAATCTCCACTTGAAGAAATATCTAAGCACGCGAGGTCAATGGAGGAATCGAGTTCTTTCCACACCTCCACTGTAGGTTTTTACACACACACACACACACACACACACACACACACACACACACACACACACATACATACACATACATACACACACACACACACACACACACACACACACACACACACACACACACACACACACACACACACACACACATACATACACATACATACACACACACACACACACACACACACACACACACACACACACACACACACACACACACACACATACACACACACACACACACACACACACACACACACACACACACATACATACACACACACATACACACACACACACACACACACACACACACACACACACACACACACATACACATACACACACACACACACACACACACACACACACACACACACACACACACATACACACACACACACACACACACATCAAGCACGATCCACTGCCATGTACTTCCAGGCCCAAGTAAGAATTTAATTGTACCGCTTTCGGCACATGAAAATTATACATTCTTGATACTTGACGCGTCATGTGTTAGAAACATAGAGGAAACATAGAAACATGGAAAAATATGTGCAGGAGTAGGCCATTCGGCCCTCCGAACAGGAACCACCATTCAACATAATCATGGCTGATCATCTAAATTCAGTACCCCGTTCGTGCTTTTTCCCCATATCCCTTGATTCCATTTGTCCTAAGAGCTAAATCTAACTCTCTCTTGAAAAGATCCAGAGAATTGGCTCTGCTGCCTTCTGTGGCAGATAATTCTGCAGATTCACGTCCCTGGGTGAATTTTTTTATCCTCATCTCAGTCCTATATGGCCTATCCCTTATTCTTAAACCGTGACCTCTGGTTCTGGACTCCCCCAACGTCGGGAAAATGTTTCCTGCATCTAGCCCCTCAGTCCCACCATCCCGGGAATTAACCTGGTGAACCTACTCTGCACTCCCCCAATAGTAATAATGTCTTTCCTGAAATTTGGAGACCAAAATTGCACACAATACTCCAGGTGTGGTCTCACCTGGGCCCTGTACAACTGCCAGTAGGACCTCCTTGCTCCGAAACTCAAATCCTCTCGCAATGAAAGCCAACATGCCATTAGATTTCTTCACTGCCTGCTGTACCTGCAAGCTCACTTTCAGGACTGATGTACAAGCACATCAGTTCTTGTTGCACCTCCCCTTTTCCAAATCTGACACCATTCAGATAATAAACTGCCTTCCTGTTCTTGCCACCAAAATGGGTAACCTCACATGTATCCACATTATACTGCATGCATCTGTCTTATTTTAAGTCACCTTGCAGCCTTATAGCATCCTCATCGCAGCTCCCACTGCCACCCAGATTTGCGTCATCCGTAAATTTAACTTGGAAATGACACATTTAATTCCCTCGTCTAAATCGTTAATAAATATTGTAAATAACTGGGGTCCCAGCCCCGAGCCTTGCCGCACACCATTTGTCACTGCCTGGCATTCTGAAAAGGACCAGTTATGCCTACTCTTTGCTTCCTGTCTGACAACCAGTTCTCTATCCATGTCAATACCCTTCCCCCATTACCATGTGATCTAATTATGCACACTAATCTCTTGTGTGGGACCTTGTCAAAGGTTTTTTGAAAGTCCAGATACACCACATCTACTGGCTCTCCCTTATCCATTCTACTTGTTGCATCCTCAAAAAATTCCAGAAGATTAGTCAAGCATGATTTCCCGTCATAAAGCCATGCAGACTTTGACCAATCCTGTCACTGCTTTCCAAATGCGCTGCTATAACATCTTTAATAATCGACTCCAGCAACTTCCCCACGACCGATGTAAGGCTAACTGGTCAATAATTCCCCGTTTTCTCTCTCCCTCCTTTCTTAAAAAGTGGAGTTACAACGGCTGCACTCCAGTACACAGGAACGGATCCAGTCGGGAGAATATTGGTAAATGATCACCAATGCATTCACGATTTGTAGAGCCACCTGCTTGAGTACTCTGGGATGCAGACCAACAGGCCCTGTGGATTTATTTGTCTTCAGCCCCAACAGTTTGCATACACCATTTCCTGACTAACGTGGATTCCTTTCAGTTCCTCCCTCCCACTAAATCCTCGGTCCCCTCGTATTTCTGGGAGATTGTTTGTGTCTTTCTTAGTAAATACTGAACCAAAGTACTCGTTTAACTGATCTGCCATTTCCTTGCTTTCCAATAGAAATGCACCTGTCTCTGATTGTAAGTGACCTAAGTTTTCTTCACTGATCTTTTCCTTTTTACATATCTAAAGAAGCTATTGCAGTCAGTTTTTATATTCCCCGCAGGCGTTCTTTCATGCTCTCTTTTCCCGCTCTTAATTAACCCTTTTTTCCTCCCATGTTGAGTTCTAAATTTCTCCCAGTCCTCTGGCCAATTTATATAACCTCTTCCCTGGATTTAACACTATCCTTGATTTCCCTCGTTAGTCACGTTGAGCCGCCTTCCCCATATTGTTTCTTTCTCCAGCCGGGGATGAACACATTTTGGAGTTCAGCCACCATTCAATGATCATCAATGATAGGTTGTTTTATACAGTAAATTGCTAGATTCTGAAGAACATGGATGTGCTGAGGGATCTTGGAGTCCAGGTTCATAGCTCACTGCAGTTGGCAGCACATGTAGATGGTAAAGTGGACGTATGGTATACTTGCGTTCATTGCTAGGGGTGTTGAACATAAGGGTCAGGAACATGATGCAGTTCTATATGAGTTTGATGAGGCAGCAATTGGAGTATTGAGTACAGATCCGATCGCCCCATTAAAGGGAAGAAATGGAGGTTTTGGAGAGGGTACAAAACAGGTTAACCAGAATGCTGCCTGGATCAGCCACAGGGAGAGATTGGATATCCGTGGATTGCTTTCTCTGGAATGTCGGAGGTTCGTGGGGGACTTGATAGACATATATACAATGATGATAGTCATTGAAACGGTAGATATTTAGTATCATTTTCAAGGATGGAAATGTCCAACATGAGAAGACGTAGCTATAAGGTGTGAGGGAGAACGTTGAATGCAGATGGGCGAGGCAAGTATTTTACATGGAAGGTACGGACCAGGAACACATGATGGTGGTGTGGGTGGATATGATAGCTGTGTTTAAGAGGCTCATTGTAGGTACAGGGAAGTGCAGAGAGTACAAGGATATGGATCAGGACAGGCAGATCAGTTTAATTGGGCTTAATGTTCGCCACAAACATTGCCTTCCTAAGGTTTCTAAGGATTTGGACGAGGGAATTGAATGCAACATCTCCAAGTTTGCAGATGACACGAAGCTGGGGGGCAGTGTTAGCTGTGTGGAGGATGCTAGGAGGCTGCAAGGTGACGTGGATAGGTTGGGTGAGTGGGCAAATGCATGGCAGATGCAATATAATGTGGATAAATGTGAAGTTATCCACTTTGGTGGCAAAAACAGGAAAGCAGACTATTATCTGAATGGTGGCCGATTAGGAAAAGGGGAGATGCAACGAGACCTGGGTGTCATGGTACACCAGTCATTGAAAGTAGGAATGCAGGTGCAGCATGCAGTGAAGAAAGCGAATGATATGTTAGCATTCATAGCAAAAGGATTTGAGTATAAGAGCAGGGAGGTTCTACTGCAGTTGTACAGGGTCTTGGTGAGACCACACCTGGAGTATTGCGTACAGTTTTGGTCTCCTAATCTGTGGAAAGACATTCTTGCCATAGAGGGAGTACAGAGAAGGTTCACCAGACTGTCAGGACTTTCATATGAAGAAAGACTGGATAGACTCGGCTTGTACTCGCTAGAATTTAGGAGATTGAGGGGAGATCTTATAGAAACTTACAAAATTCTTAAGGGGTTGGACAGGCTAGATGCAGGAAGATTGTTCCCGATGTTGGGGAAGTCCAGGACAAGGGGCCACACACAGTTTAAGGATAAGGGGAAAGTCTTTTAGGACTGAGATGAGAAAAACATTTTTCACACAGAGAGTGGTGAATCTCTGGAATTCTCTGCCACAGAAGGTAGTTGATGCTAGTTCATTGGCTATATTTAAGAGGGAGTTAGAGGTGGCCCTTGTGGCTAAAGGGATCAGGGGGTATGGAGAGAAAGCAGGTACAGGATACTGAGTTGGATGATCAGCCATGATCATATTGAATGGCGGTGCAGGCTCGAAGGGCCTAATGGCCTACTCCTGCACCTATTTTCTATGTTTCTATGTCGCGTTACAGCCAATATTCAATAAATCTCTGCACCTGTGTATATATTTTTAGCCTATTCTCTGTATTCACCACAAACAGAGGCAACATGCATTTTACCTGTTTATATCATGTTGTTTATTTAATCTCACGATATCATCATCAATTCATACTTTATTAGCCAAGTATGTTTTGCAACACACGAGGAATTTGTTTTGCCGTACAGTCATACCAATAAAAAGCAATAGAACACACAATATACATTTGAACATGAACATCCACCACAGTGACTCCTCCACATTCCTCACTGTGTTGGAATGCAAAAATTGTTCAACCTCTTCCCTTCTTTGATCTCCCGCGGTTCTGGGCCTCAAGCTTCCGTTGATCTAGACTCCTGTAGCCGGCGGCGGTTCCTCCGCATCAGGGTGATCAAGCTCCTGCATCAGGGGATCTCAGCTCCCCATGCCGGGCGATCTGACCCCCAGGTCGGGGCTGGTCAAACCTTCTGCATCATTGGAGTTTCCCGACTCGTTCTCCCGAGACTGCGAGCTCTTTGATGTTAAAGTCCGCAGTTGGAGCGTCGATCCAAGGCAAGGAATCGGCTTCAATGTAAATCCACAGCCCCGCGGTGGGGCTCAAAGTCAGTCCTGAGCAAGGCCGCCAGCTCCATGATGTTAGACCGCAGAGCGACCGGAGATACGACCCGGAAAACAATCACATCTCCGGCAAGGTAAGAGATTGAAAAAAACTTTCCCCTGACCCCATCCCCCTCCCCCACATAAAACAAACCAGAGAACATTAGCACAAACTTTCCAAACACGCAAAAATAATGAAAACAACGATATATTGTCCAACTTGTTGTTTTATCTAACCTTGTCTTTGCCCCGCATAAACCATATTAGACCTAACCCCCATATTCATTAAACTCACTACATGAAAAGGCAATAATGATCCGCTCTTTTCACAATGCATCGTCTTTTCTTTTCTCATATTTAGTTTCATTTAGTTTGGAGCCACAGCACGGCAACAAGCCCTTCGGACCTCCAAGTCCACGCTGACCAGTGGTCCCCATACACTAGCACTATCCAACACACTAAGGACAATCAACATTCCTTTCCAAAGCCAATTAACCATCAAAGCTGTACGTCTTTGGAGTGTGAGAGGAAACCGGAGCACCCAGAGAAAACGCACGGGGTCACATGGAGAACGGACATACACCGTACAGACAGCCTCCAGTCAGGATCGAATCTGGGTCTCTGGTGCTGTAAGGCAGCAACTCTACCACTGTGCCAGCCTGTCGCCCCATATGCCACTGTGCCACCCCCTATATCTACTATAATAGACAACGTCATTATTTATGGGCTGTATTTATTTATATAACATTTGGAATCTCTAAACTAAAAAAATAAATTAACTATAATACCATGAAGCACAATTTCATGTCACATTAGGCCTTACGTCTCCATACCTTACACTGAAACACGCATCCATCTGCCAAGCCCAACATCTGTATTTGCTTAAATCACAATCTGTCTCAACCTTCTTACACTGAGCACACTCCCCAATAGTCTTGCAAAGACACTATATAGACCATAGAAATGTACAGTAGTTACATGCCTTTCCACTCACAATCTCTCTACTAAATATAATGCCAAGATAAACTAATCTCACCTACGTGCAAATGATTCACATCCCGCCACTCTGTATATCCATATGCCTGTCTAAATCCTTCTGGCACATTACACAATGTGTTTCAAGCACCTATCCACTTCATATGCTGCACTATGTCTACAATAATTACACCACAAAATGCCGCCGGCTCTAAAGCACGAGGGCGCGTCTATATTTATTTCAGACTTCACCAAAAACTGTATTAATCCTACAGAGACTGTAGCAGTCTGGAATAAAGTTATCCGTGTTGGCAAGTTGGGTTAAGGTCACATATTTCCTCAGTTCCACTACCGGACCTGGGCTGCGCCACTTTTTATGCAACAAATATACAAAAAATACAACAAGTATTTGAAAATTGTGAATAAACTTTATCAACAGATATAATCACTTTGGTTCTCTGTTAAAAGAAAGATAGAAACCTGCAATGATGGAAATACTACATCTTGCATCTATTTTAATGTCACCGTAAATTATCTATCTTTATAGATGCAGAAAATCTCAAAGCACTTGACTTTGTGACCAAGTTAGCAGATGATATGAACATAGGTAGAGGGACAGGTAGTGTAGAGGATCAGGAGCCTGCAGATGAACTGGACATGTTGGTAGAATGGGCCAACAAGGATATGGAAAATGTTGAGCCGTGTTTGGGCCCATATCTGTGGAGGGATAAGCTGGCCTTGGAGAGGGTTCCGATGAGGCTGAGAATAATGATCCGGGGGTGATTGAGGTAACCTATGATGAGCGTTTGACGGCGCTAGGCCTATGTACGCTGGACTTTAAAAGGATGTGGTGAGACCTTATTGCGACTGATTGAAGATTGAAAGGCCCGAGGAGGGTTGATGTGGAGAGGGTGTTTCCGCTCATTGCAAAGTCTAGGACAAGAGAGCACAGCCTCAGTGTAAAAGTACATAGACTTAGAAAGGAAATGAGGAATTTCTTTGGTCAGCGGTGAATCTGTGCAATTCATTGCCACGGGCAGCCGTGGAGGCCAAGTTATATGGTTATGTTTTAAAGCAGAGATTGGCAGATTTGTGTTTAGTTAGGGAGTCAAGGGCTTTGGGAGAAAGGCAGCAGAATGGGTACGAGAGAGAAAGATAAATCAGCGGCGATTGAGTAGACTCGACGGGCCGAATGATATAATTATGCTGCTATGATTCATGAATATCTGAACTTATGAATGTACACTGAATCACCAGAGAAAATGTAGTAAAATAATGCGCTAGACATCGACAAGTCACCTGGACCCAATGACCTGAATGTGAGCATTAGAAATAAGTAGATGCAGACAAAGAGAGAGTATGGATTATAATATATTACAAAATGACGTAACTGTGGGGAAACTCTAATTGAGTTAAAACTGCAAAAGTGACCACGATTAAGAAGGAGGAGAGCCAGAAATGAGCACGAAAAATGTCAAATAGTCGAACATCGATCAGAGGGGAGATATTGAATGCCATGATTAAATAGATAATATCTGGGTGCTTAGGGTTCATAAGCGCTTCTAACAGATTGTTCATCATTTTTTTTAAAAGCAACGGTATTTGACAAAGTTGTTGTTAGTTTTTGAAGATGGAATGTATGTCGTGGTTTGTTTTTGGATGAGGTACTTGCATAGATCAGTGATGATATTGTTTACAATACATATTAATAACTTCAATAAATGCACTGTTTACCGTGTTTAGGCTTTTTGACGGCACACATGGTGTTCCGGTGAGAAGTGTCAGGTTAACACAAAGAACCTGCAGTGTGATGTGTACAACGGGCACCAAATTGGACGATGCTTTATGAAACATTGAAGACATCATAATTGAAATGAAGAAGGAAAGCAAGTACTGACAATATTATCTAAGTGGGGTGTACCTTAAGTGGGGCGCAAACATTTCTGAGCAACCAGATTATGACACACAAAATATTACCCGGAGGTGCAGCAGCCGTCTTGGGAGGCTAATGGAATGAAGCGTGTATTGAAGTGGGATAAATAAGTAGTTTGTGGTACCTGCTGAGATTATCTCCTCCATTAACTGGTGAATAGAGGTGGGGACCGGATAAAGCCTGGGAAGTGACGAGTGGAGGAAATGTGTAGGGAGGATCTGCAATTGCTGGTTTACACCGATGATAGACACAAATGGCGGAGTAACTCGGGGGCTCAGGTAGCATCTCCGGCGAAAAGGAATCGTTGACTTTCAGCTCCAGACCCTTCTTCTTCAGACTGAGAGTCAGAGGAGAGGGGCAATAGTAGACATACTAATATTGGATAACATTCTTACTTGTTTGGCTGAAACATCAGGGGGGGGGGGGGGGGGGGGACTAGAGGCATGTAAGGTACAAATAACAAATGAATGAAAGTTACGAAAATAAAAAAATAAAAGCCAGCCACAACGATCAAGGAATGGTGGAGCCCACAATGGCCTCTTGTTGGCTGTGGAAAAGGTGATAATGAGCGTATACAAGCCGTAAAACTAAGCAGGACGACAGTGAAACTAGTAGGATGACTTGGATGGGTGAGGAAGGGGAGTGATGGATTGCAAAGGTTAGAGGAAATAAGGAAGATCAATATTCCTACCGCTGGGGTTCGGGATAGGGTTAGATTTAGGGAGAATGCAGGTGAGGATATCGATTGGCAGATGACTGGAGGAAGGATACGGACGATGGGACGTTTTATAGGTTTCTAATTAGATCATGTCTGGAGACATCCCTAATGCCGAACTACAATGCTTGGGACTTTTATAAGGGCGGTAGTGCAAGGTTCACTAAGCTGATTCTTGCATGACAGGATGACGTAGAGAGACAAATAAGCAGAAAGAGGCCACTGCATAAACAAAGACCTTGAGATGACCTTACTATTGTTAATATTCTGAGCTGGGTTGATGGGCTAGCTGGTGAGATTATTTTTTCTACAGTGGTGTTCAGGACTGAGGAGCGTGGATTCAGAATAAGGGCCAGCCAATGCAATTGGTGATTCAGAGTAATTTGTGACAGGACGTTGTGACACTTTGGAATTCTCTATTCCCGACAACAATGGATATGAATATATTGACAATATTTAAATTGGATTCTGGTGCAGTTTAAACAATCAAATAAGGCAAGGAGTACGTGGAATGAGAGGAAAGGTGATGAGGATTCTTAGACGGCCTCCGCCGTGATCTTATGGAAGAGCGAAGCGACCTCGAATGATGGGATAGCATCTTTCTGCAATGTTTCTCGATTGACAATAGACAATAGGTGCAGGAGTAGGCCATTCGGCCCTTCGAGCCAGCACCGCCATTCAATGTGATTATGGCTGATCATCCCCAATTAGTACCCCGTTCATGCCTTCTCCCCATATCCCCTCACTCCGCTATCTTTAAGAGCTCTATCTAACTCTTTCTGGAAAGCATCCAGAAAATTGGCCTCCACTGACTTATGAGGTAGAAACAACTCTCTGGGTGAAAAAGTTTTTCCTTATCTCTGTTCTAAATGGCCTACCCCTTATTCTTAAAATGTGCCCCCTGGTTCTAGACTCCTCCAACATCGGGAACATGTTTCCTGTCTTTAGCATGTCCAATCCCTTAATAATCTTATATGTTTTAATAAGATGCCCTCTCATCCTTCTAAATTGCAGAGTATACAAGCCCAGTCACTCCATTCTTTTAACATATGACAGTCCCGCCTTCATGGGAATTAACCTCGTGAACCTACGCTGCACTCCCTCAATAGCAAGAATCTCCTCTTTTGAAGCAACACACAAACTGATGTAGCGTTTCAGCGAGCCAATGTACATCTGTGGAGGGGCTGGACAGATGACGTGTCCTACCGGGATGCTTTCTTCTGAGTAATTGCCGTCAGGATGGGGAGAAAACTGGAACAGAGTGGGTGTGGCAGGACAAAGTTTGGCAAACAATAAGTGGAAGATAGACACAAAATGCTGGAGTAATTCAGTGGGACAGACAGAATCTCTTGAGAGAAGGAATGGGTGACGTTTCGGGCTTCTTCAGACTGATGTCAAGGGAGTGGGCGGTACAGAGTTAAAATGTAGTTGGAGCCAGCAAGACTGGTGGGAGAACTGGGAAGGGGAAGGGAATGGTGAGAGAGGAAAAGCAAGAGCTGCTTGATGTTAGAGAAGTCAATGTTCATACCGCTGGGGTGTAAGCTGTCCAAGCGAAATATGAGGTGCAGTTCCTCCAATTTGCACTGGGCCTCACTCTGACAATGGAGGAGGCTCAGGACAGAAAGGTCAGTGTGGGAATGGGAGGGTGAGTTAAAGTGTTGAGCAACCAGGAGATCAAGTAAGTTTAGGTGGACTGAGCGGCGGTGTTCTTCGAAATGATCGCCGAACCTACGCTTGGTCTCGCCGATATACAAGAATCCACACCTGGAACAGCGGATACAGTAGATGAGGTTGAAGGACATGAGTGAACCTCTGCTTCACCTGACAAAACTGTTGAGGTCCTTGGATGGAGTTGATGGGGAGGTATAGAGACAGGTGTTGCAGGGGAAAGTAGCTGGGTGACTTGGGTGGGAAGGGAGGATTTGGCCAAGGATTTGTGATGGGATCTGTCTCTGTCTCTGCGGAAAGCAGAAAGGGGTGGAGATGGGAAGATGTGGCTAGTAGTGGGATCCTGTTGGAGATGGCGAAAATGTCGGAGGATTATGTGTTATATGCGGCAGCTGATGGGGTGGAAGCCGAGGACAAGGGGGACTCTGTCCTTGTTACGAATGGGGGGAGGGAGAGCAAGAACGGAGCTGCAGGATGTCGACAAGACACTAGTGAGAGCCTCATCTATAATGGAAGAGGGGATCTCCCATTCCCTGAAGAATGAGGACATCTCGGATGACCTGGTATGGAACACTTCATCGTGGGCGTAGATGCGGCGTAGGAGGAGGAATTGGGAGTAGGGGGAGAGTCTTTACAGGAAACAGGCTGGGAAGAAGTGTAGATAACAATGAGAGTCAGTGGGTTTGTCATAGATGTCAGTCAGTAGCCCGTCTCCTGTGATGGTGACGGTCAGATCTGGAAATGGCATGGAGATGTCGGAGATGGTCCAAGTGAATTTCAGTGCAGGATGGAAATTTGGTTGTGACGTTAATGGTCAGTGATTTCTGCATCTGTGCTGGAGGTGGATTGTTCCTGATGTTGGGGTAGATTGTTCCCGATGTTGGGGTAGATTGTTCCCGATGTTGGGGTAGATTGTTCCCGATGTTGGGGTAGATTGTTCCCGATGTTGGGGAAGAATGTTCCCGATGTTGGGGTAGATTGTTCCCGATGTTGGGGTAGATTGTTCCCGATGTTGGGGTAGATTGTTCCCGATGTTGGGGTAGATTGTTCTCGATGTTGGGGAAGATTGTTCCTGATGTTGGGGATGATTGTTCCCGATGTTGGTGTAGATTGTTCCCGATGTTGGGGTAGATTGTTCCTGATGTTGGGGTAGATTGTTCCCGATGTTGGGGTAGATTGTTCCCGATGTTGGGGATGATTGTTCCTGATGTCGGGGTAGATTGTTCCCGATGTTGGGGTAGATTGTTCCCGATGTTGGGGTAGATTGTTCCCGATGTTGGGGAAGATTGTTCTCGATGTTGGGGTAGATTGTTCTCGATGTTGGGGTAGATTGTTCCCGATGTTGGGGATGATTGTTCCCGATGTTGGGGTAGATTGTTCCCGATGTTGGGGTAGATTGTTCTCGATGTTGGGGAAGATTGTTCCTGATGTTGGGGAAGTCCAGAACAAGGGGTCACAGTTTAAGGATAAGGGGAAAGTCTTTTAGGACCGAGATGAGAAAAAAAATGTTCACACAGAGAGTGGTGAATCTGTGAAATTCTCTGCACAGAAGGTAGTTGAGGCCAGTTCATTGGCTATATTTAAGAGGGAGTTAGATGTGACCCTTGTGGCTAAAGGGATCAGGGGGTATAGAGAGAAGGCAGGTACAGGATACTGAGTTGGATGATCAGCCATGATCATATTGAATGGCAGTGCGGGCTCGAAGGGCCGAATGGCCTACTCCTGCACCTATTTTCTATGTTTTCTATGTTTCTATGTAGCACCGATGCAGTCGTTCATGTAGCGGAGGTAGAGTTTTCTTTTATTTAAATGACGAAGGTGACTTGAGAGCTGGGTGCTGGGGAGTATAATATATGCACAAGAATGAGAAAGAGAGTGTGGGGTTAGTTAGCAGTCTTGTTGTGCGTGGCCCCTTGGGCAAGAGTGACCATAATATGGTTGAGTTCTTCATTTGGATGGAGAGTGACATTATTAATTCAGAAACAAGGGACCTGAACTTAAAGAAAGGTGACTTTGAGGATATGAGACGTGAATTGGCCAAGATAGACTGGCAAATGATTCTTAAAGGGTTGACGGTGGATATGCAATGGAAGGCATTTATAAACTGCATGGATGAACTACAACAATTGTTCATCCCAGTTTGGCAAAATAATAAATTAAGGAAGGTAGTGCATCCGTGGATAACAAGGGAAATCAGGGATAGTATCAAAACAAAAGATGAAGCGTACAAATTAGCCAGAAAAAGCAGCCTATCAGAGGACTGGGAGAAATTCAGAGTCCAGCAGAGGAGGACAAAGGGCTTAATTAGGAAAGGGAAAATAGATTATGAAAGAAAACTGGCAGGGAACATAAAAACTGACTGCAAAAGTTTTTATAGATATGTGAAGAGGAAAAGATTAGTTAAAACAAATGTAGGTCCCTTGCAGTCAGAAACAGGCGAATTGATCATGGGGAACAAGGACATGGCAGACCAATTGAATAACTACTTTGGTTCTGTCTTCACTAAGGAAGACATAAATAATCTGCCGGAAATAGCAAGGGACCAGGGGTCAAATGAGATGGAGGAACTGAGTGAAATCCAGGTTAGCCGGGATGTGGTTCAAGTTCAAGTTCAAGTGAGTTTATTGTCATGTGTCCCTGTATAGGACAATGAAATTCTTGCTTTGCTTCAGCACACAGAACATAGTAGGCATTTACTACAAACAGATAAGTGTGTCCATATACCATGATATAAATATATACACACATGAATAAATAAACTGATAAAGTGCAAATAACAGAAAATGGTTATTAATAATCAGAGTTTTGTCCGAGCCAGGTTTAATAGCCTGAAGGCTGTGGGGAAGTAGCTATTCCTGAACCTGGTTGTTGCAGTCTTCAGGCTCCTGTACCTTCTACCTGAAGGTAGCAGGGAGATGAGTGTGTGGCCAGGATGGTGTGGGTCTTTGATGATACTGCCAGTCTTTTTGAGGCAGCGACTGCGATAAATCCCCTCGATGGAAGGAAGGTCAGAGCCGATGATGGACTGGGCAGTGTTTACTACTTTTTGTAGTCTTTTCCTCTACAGGGCGCTCAAATTGCCGAATCAAGCCATGATGCAACCGGTCAGCATGCCTTCTACTGTGCACCTGTAGAAGTTAGAGAGAGTCTTCCTTGACAAACCGACTCTCCGTCATCTTCTCTGGAAGTAGAGGCGCTGATGAGCTTTCTTGATAATTGCATTAGTGTTCTCGGACCAGGAAAGATCTTAAGAGATGTGCACGCCCAGGAATTTGAAGCTCTTGACCCTTTCAACCATCGACCCGTTGATATAAATGGGGCTGTGGGTCCCCCTCCTACTCCTTCCAAAGTCCACAATCAGTTCCTTGGTTTTGCTGGTGTTGAGGGCCAGGTTATTGCGCTGGCACCATATGGACAGTTGCTCGATCTCTCTTCTATACTCTTACTCATCCCCATCAGTGATACGCCCCACAACAGTGGTGTCATCAGCGAACTTGATGATGGAGTTCGCACTGTGATTGGCTATGCAGTCATGGGTATAGAGTGAATACAGCAGGGGGCTGAGCACGCAGCCTTGAGGTGCTCCCGTGCTGATTGTTATCAAGTGTACCACATTTCCACCAATACGAACAGACTGTGGTCTGTGAATGAGGAAATCGAAGATCCAATTGCAGAGGGATGCGCAGAGACCCAGTTCTGCGAGTTTGGTAACCAGCTTGGAGGGGATGATTGTGTTAAATACCGAGCTGTAATCGATGAATAACAGCCTAACATATGAGTTTTTGTTGTCCAAGTGGTCCAGAGCGGAGTGGAAGGCCAGCGAGATCGCATCCACCATTGATCTGTTGTGGCAGTAAGCGAACTGCAGTGGGTCCAGGTTTTTGTCGAGGTAGGAGTTGATTTGCTCCATGATCAACCTCTCAAAGCACTTCATCACCACAGGCGTTAGTGCCACAGGTCGATAGTCATTGAGGCACGTCACCTTACTCTTCTTGGGCACCGGTATAATTGATGCCCTTTTAAAGCAGGTGCGGACCTCAGTCCTCAGAAGTGAGAGGTTGAAAATGTCCATAAAAACTCCAGCCAGTTGGTCCCCACAGGTTTTTAGAACACGACCGGGTATACCATCAGGTCCAGGTGCTTTTCGGGGGTTCACCCCTCTGAAGGATTTCCTGACGTCAGCCTTTGTGACTGAGACTGAAATACCATCACAGCGAATGGGGGCTCGGGAAGGCACATCAGTATTCTCCCTATCAAAGCGTGCGTAAAACGCATTGAGCTCGTCAGGGAGTGATGTTTCGCCGACATTCGAGCTGCCTCCTGGTTTCGCCTTGTAGGACGTGATTGCATTCAGGCCCCGCCACAGCTGCCGAACATCTGTCTCATCCTCCAGTTTGGAGCAGAAGTCCCTTTTGGCCTTTTTGATGGCCTTACCAAGGTCGTATCTGGACTTCATGTAGGCCACTGTATCATTGGAAGTGAATGCCCTGTGTCTGGACTTCGGAAGAGTGTGGATCTCAAAGTTCATCCAAGGTTTCTGATTGGGAAACACTCGGAAGGTTTTTGTAGGGATGCAGTCCTCCACACATTTCTTTACGAAGTCTGTAACAACTGTGGCGTATTCGTTCAAGTCCGTTGCCGAGTCTACAGACTCAAAAAGTCCTGGAGTTGTTCCTCTGCCCCCCCCCCCCCCCCCCGACCAGCTCTGTACTGTCCTCACCTCTGGGGGTACGCTCTTTAATTGCTGCCTGTAGGCAGGAAGAAGCAGCACCGCGGTATGGTCGGATTTACCGAAATGAGGGCGTGGGATAGAGTGATAGGCATTCTTGATGGTGGTGTAGCAGTGGTCGAGGGTGTTAGGTCCTCTGGTGAAGCTGGAGACATGTTGGTGGAAGTTAGGGAGTGATTTCTTTAGGTTTGCCTTATTGAAGTCCCCAGCAATGGTGGTAAATGCCTCGGGGTAAGACGTCTGGTGTTTGTTGACCACGGCGTGCAGCTCCTCCAGTGCCAGACGGACGTCTGCCTGGGGTGGGAAGACTCCCCCTCCTCTCCCTTTCCCAGATGCCAGTGTATGGTCCATACGGTGGATGGAAAATCCTTCAGGCTGGAACGCTGAGTCTGGGGAGCTGGGGGTGAGCCATGTCTCTGTGAAACAGAACACAGAGCATTCCCTCAGCTCCCTTTGATAAAGCAGCCTTGCCCTTAAGTCCTCCACTTTGTTTTCAAGGGACTGTACGTTGGCCAGTAGGATAGTAGGGAGAGGGGGCTGAAGTCCCCTGCACTTCATTCTGACCGGAGGTCCTGCCCGTCGGCCACGTTTCCGGACACAATGGAGGCTTCCCCTTTGTTTCCAGGTACTGTACTTGCTGTACCTGCTGTTTTGCGGACCTGCGCTGGAACGGGGATTCCCTCACAGACGGCAGCTCCAGCTCCGTAACGAACGGGGGTTCCCTCAAAGTCGGCAGCTCCAGCTCCGTTGTTCCTGGAAGATCCAGCCTGTCGGCACTGGGGGTCATCTCTTGGTCTCCAGGTACCGATGGTGTTAGGTAAATTGAATGGATTAAAGGCCGATAAATCCCCAGGGCCAGATAAGTTGCATCCCAGAGTACTTAAGGAAGTAGCCGCAGAAATAGTGGATGCATTAGTGATAATTTTTCAAAACTCTTTAGATTCTGGAGTAGTTCCTGAGGACTGGAGGGTAGCTAAAGTAACCCCACTTTTTAAAAAGGGAGGGAGAGAGAAAACGGGGAATTACAGACCCGTTAGTCTAACATCGGTGGTGGGAAAAATTCTGGAGTCAGTTATTAAAGATGGCATAGCTGCACATTTGGAAAGTGGTGAAATCATTGGACAAAGTCAGCATGGATTTATGAAAGGTAAATCATGTCTGACGAATCTTATAGAATTTTTCGAGGATGTAACTAGTAGAGTGGATAAGGGAGAACCAGTGGATGTGTTATATCTGGACTTTCAGAAGGCTTTCGACAAGGTCCCACATAAGAGATTAGTATACAAACTTAAAGCACACGGTATTGGGGGTTCAGTATTGATGTGGATAGAGAACTGGCTGGCAGACAGGAAGCAAAGAGTAGGAGTAAATGGATCCTTTTCAGAATGGCAGGCAGTGACTAGTGGGGTACCGCAAGGCTCAGTGCTGGGACCCCAGCTATTTACAATATATATTAATGATCTGGATGAGGGAATTGAATGCAACATCTCCAAGTTTGCGGATGACACAAAGCTGGGGGGCAGTGTTAGCTGTGAGGAGGATGCTAGGAGGCTGCTAGGTGACTTGGATAAGTTGGGTGAGTGGGCAAATGCATGGCAGATGCAGTATAATGTGGAAAAATGTGAGGTTATCCACTTTGGTGGCAAAAACAGGAAAGTAGACTATTATCTAAATGGTGGCCGATTAGGAAAAGGGGAGATGCAACGAGACCTGGCTGTCATGGTACACCAGTCATTGAAAGTAGGAATGCAGGTGCAGCAGGCAGTGAAGAAAGCAAATGGTATGTTAGCATTCATAGCAAAAGGATTTGAGTATAAGAGCAGGGAGGTTCTACTGCAGTTGTACAGGGTATTGGTGAGACCACACCATATAACCATATAACCATATAACCATATAACAATTACAGCACGGAAACCTTTTGTCGGTGGGGGCGCTGCAATGGCGGCAGCCCTGTCAGCAGCGCGTTAGTTTTTTCAACTTTTTTTATTTTTTTAGTATGTTTTAAAGTATATTTTTACAATACAATACATACAATACAATACAATTCAATTTATTTGTCATTTGGACCCCGTTGAGGTCCAAACGAAATGTCGTTTCTGCAGCCATACATTACAAAACAAAAAGACCCAAGACACAACACAGTTTACACAAACATCCATCACATCGTTGTGATGGAAGGCAAAAAAAACTTATCTCTCCACTGCACTCTCCCCCCCGATGTCAGAGTCAGAGTCAAAGTCAAAGCCCCCGGCTGGCGATGGCGATTGTCCCGCGGCCATTAAAGCCACGCCGGGTGATGCAAGGTCGCACACCGGGTCTTGGTGTTAGAGCCCCCGGCGTGCGCTCGCAGAGTCCCACGGCCATTCCAAGCCGCGCGGGGCGATGGTGTAATGGGGCTTTTTCACGGGGCGAGTTGACACAAGATGTCACCAGAGTGAAGAGGTCATGGTCCAGCACGAGTCTCGCACGATATAACGGGGGTAGATAAAGAGTTCCCACGGTACTCGGCATTTCTGTTATTTGTGCGAGTGACTTGTCCGTTTCCCGAGCTTTCGCGTTAAATCTTGAATGAACATCGTGAACTACACGTGACACAAATGATGTAACTTGTTTTTTCACACACTATATATATCCTCCCTTGGTTGAATTGGCTCATTTGGAGACATATTTTACTGTGTATGTGGGAGACACAGATGGACTGAGCACAGTACCTCGGTCTTACTGTGTGTGGGAGAGGGGGAGAAAGAGACGTACACTCACAGAGGCAGAGTCTCTCAGCCTGTGTAAGAGGGAGGGAGAGAGAGAGAGAGGCACACACAAGGTGGATGTAAAATCTCACCTGCCTGTTTCAGTGACAGACACCCGCCGCCAGTAAATGAAGACACCCCCATCTGTCTCCCCCTCCTCTCCCTCGACTCCCCCACCTTTCCCTCCCAACTCCAGTCCCGTCCCGACCCCCTGGGAAACTGAATAGAGCAACAATATAGATATAGAAACTGAAACAATATAGAAACTGAATAGCGCAACATGGCAAAAACATCTCTGACACGCTTTACCCCCTTTCTTTGAGATTTTCTGGGAGCCATCTCTGCAAGTGTTCCTGTTAAAAAGATTATCCAACAATGACAATTAGGTGGGACGTCCTCGAAGGACACATACTCACCTTCTGTCCCCTCTATCCAGCTTCCGGGTTTACCGTTCGCAGGAGTTCCCACGCGCTATATCTCTAAAATCTGAAGTTAGGTAATGTCTAAAGGAACTGCAGATGCTGGTTAATGCTGGTTAATACGCACAGAAGGACACAAAATGTTGGTGTAACTCAGCAGGTAAGTCAGATCTGGGAAGAAAAACATAAAAAGCTGGAGTAAGTCAGCGGGTCAGGCAGCATCTCTGGAGAAAAAGAATAGGTGACGATTCGAATCGGAACCCTTCTTCAGACAGCCTAATCGGAATTGAGTCTGAAGATGTGTCTCGTCCCTAAACATCAGCTTATTTTCTCCAGAGATGCTGCTTGACTCGCTGAGTTACTCCAGCTTTTTGTGTCTGTCTTCGGTTTAAACCAGCATGTGCAGTTCACTCCTTACACGGGTCTCTGTACAACATTGATTGGTAGCGTTCCGGACCCCTGGACCCGAGGACTCCGACCTGTATCTCTCAAAGAAGTACATGTGAAAAATTTCTCACGGACCATAAAAATGCGTAACCTTTCAGTAAAGTCCCTTTTAAAGTCCCTTTTAAAGATTATAGTTATTTTCTTGAATCTCATTAACATAACTCATGAATAAGTTGATGTCCATATGCGGATGCAAATCTTTATTTTTATTTATTTTTTAAATTCAATCCCACAGAAGATAATTTTTACTCACCTTCTGTCCCCTCTGTTCAGCTTCCGGGTTCACCGTTCGCAGGAGTTCCCACGGTACCCGCAAGAGTTATTACGGATATCGCACTGGCCACTACGTTCATATAATGTTGCAATACTCAACCACAAGTGTACAAGTCAATCTTGGAGAAATTCAAACTTTCTTGAATTTTCTCCCGAGTGACCAAGTTACACGATGACCTGCCGTTAGCGCTACGGTGGTCCACGGTGGTCCACGATTGCCGTACTGTTATCGCACGAGGTTCCCACGATGTTAAACTCCGGTTAACTCTTGCGTCAAGTCGCCCCGTGAAAAGGCCGCTTAAGGCCCCGCTCCAGGTGCTCTTCAACCCCGCAACTCGGGCGGGAGAAATCGCCGTTGCGGAAGCGCCGAAAAGCGGTCTCCCAGCAGGGACCCGCGTGCTCCCGGTGCTGCCGTCCGCCAAACCCGCAGTTGCAGCCTCCGAAGCTCCGGAGGTCGGGTGGCAGCAGCGTCCACCACAGCTCCACCTGCTCCGGACTCGGCCAGCTCCGCGACGGTGAGGTGAGTAGTTGGCAGCTCCGTGACTGGAGCCCCAGGTCGTTCCTGCTGGGGGCCGCTCCACATTGCAGCCCCAACGACAATGGAGACCCGACAAAGAAAATGTCGGGTCTCCCGTGCAGGGGAAAGATTTTAAATTTACCCCCTCCCCCCCACCCCACCCCCACCCCCACACACACATACCCCAACAAAAACTACATAAAAACGAGACAAAAAATAATAAAACCCAGACGGACTGCAGAGGCCGCTGCTGACGAGAGTCGCACGAGAGTCGCACTCAGACCATAACCCTCCATTCCTTTTAATGTTTCTTTGTGTGTTTTGTGTGGGGGTGGTATGGGGGGGGTAAGGGGGAAACCGTTTTGGTCGCCTCCTCCATGGAGGGGCGACTTTTTCCAGGTCGCCTCCCCGTGGCCTAACAGCAAGGATCGGTGCGGCCTTTCCCAGAGACGCGCTCGGGACTTCAGCGGCGGGCGCAGCGTGGACTCTCGGCGTGGAGCGGGTGAGCCCTCGCTGGGGCTTGCTGGAGGGGAGCGCTCCGTTTCGCTGGCCCGGAGCAGCCGGCAGCCTGAAGCCGCGGTCTGCACAGCTCCAGCTGGCGCGGCGTCTACAGCCTGGGATCCCTCATGGGGGACCCGGGGGAAGAAGAAGCCATCACTGCCGGCACGCGGCCAACTTCTACCGCGGGCCCGGCGTGAACTTACCATTACCCCTGGAGGGGAGCTTCGACCGCCGACCCTGCAGTCTGCGGTGCTTCTGTCTGCGGAGCGGCGGGGACTTTAAATCTTCGACCGCCGGCCTGCGGCCTACACCAACTTAAAGCCGCGGTCTCCGGTGGGGAAGAGCCGACTCTGGACTTACCTGGGCTTGTACCTTGTCCTTTTACCATCTGGACGCCCGCAGCAAAGGCTGCGGAGGGTTGAGGCCCCGACCACGGGGGAAATGGAGGAGGACTGGCCAAATTGTGTGCCTTCCACCACAGTGATGAATGCTGTGGTGGATCTTTATGTTAAATTTTTATTGTGTTTTTGTGTGTGTTCTTTATAATTGTACCTCTGCTGACATATTCATTTCACTTGCACTTATGTGCAATGTGACAAATAAACCGTATTGTATTGTATTGTATTGTATTGTATTGTATTGTATTGTATTGTATTGTATTGTATTGTATTGTATTGTATTGTATTGTATTGTATTGTATTGAAACAGGCCATCTCGGCCCTTCTAGTCCGTGCCGAACACTTATTCTCTCCTAGTCCCATCTACCTGCACTCAGACCATAACCCTCCATTCCTTTCCCGTCCATATACCTATCCAATTTATTTTTAAATGATAAAATCGAACCTGCCTCCACCACTTCCACTGGAAGCTCATTCCACACAGCTACCACTCTCTGAGTAAAGAAGTTCCCCCTCATGTTACCCCTAAACGTCTGTCCCTTAATTCTCAAGTCATGTCCTCTTGTTTGAATCTTCCCTACTCTCAATGGGAAAAGCTTATCCACGTCTACTCTGTCTATCCCTCTCATCATTTTAAAGACCTCTATCAAGTCCCCCCTTAAACTTCTGCGCTCCAAAGAATAAAGACCTAACTTGTTCAACCTTTCTCTGTAACTTAGTTGCTGAAACCCAGGCAACATTCTAGTGAATCTCCTCTGTACTCTCTCTATTTTTTTGACATCCTTCTTATAATTAGGCGACTAAAATTGTACACCATACTCCAGAATTGGCCTCACCAATGCCTTGTACAATTTTAACTTTACATCCCAACTTCTATACTCAATGCTCTGATTTATAAAGGCCAGCACACCACCCTATCTACATCAGATTCCACCTTCAGGGAACTGTGCACAGTTATTCCTAGATCCCTCTGTTCAACTGCATTCCTCAATTCGTTGCTTCAGGTGTGATAGAATTGGAGGGGCAAGAGGTGGAGGTGTTGCATTGCTTGTCAGGGAAGATATTACAGCAATGTTTTGGCAGGATAGATTGGAGGGCTCGTCCAGGGAGGCTATATGGGTGGAACTGAGAAGTGGGAAAGGTGTAGCAACATTTATAGGGGTGTATTATAGACCGCCAAATGGGGGGCGAGAATTGGAAGAGCAAATATGTAAGGAGATAGCAGATATTGGTAGTAAGCACAAGGTAGTGATTGTGGGAGATTTCAATTTTCCACACATAGACTGGGAAACACATTCTGTAAATGAGCTGGATGGTTTGGTGTTTGTAAAATGTGTGCAGGATAGTTTTTTGCAGCAATACATAGAGGTACCTACTAGAGAAGGGGCAGTGCTGGACTTCCTGTTAGGAATTGAGACAGGTCAGGTGGCGGAGGTATGCATTGGGGAGCACTTCGGGTCCAGTGATCACAATACCATTAGTTTCAATATAATTATGGAGAGGGTCAGAACTGGACCTAGGGTTGAGATTTTTGATTGGAGAAAGGCTAACTTTGAGGAGATGCGAAAGGATTTAAATCGAGTGAATTGGGACATTTTGTTTTATGGGAAGGATGTAGAAGAGAAATGGAGGACATTTAAAGGGGAAATTTTAAGAGTACAGAATCTTTATGTCCCTGTTTGGTTGAAAGGAAATAGTATAAATTGGAAAGAGCCATGGTTTTCAAGGGAAATTGGACACTTGTTTCGGAAAAAGAGAGAGATCTACAATAATTATAGGCAGCATGGAGTCAATGAGGTGCTTGAGGAGTATAAAGAATGTAAAAAGAATCTTAAGAAAGAAATTAGAAAAGCTAAAAGAAGATATGATGTTGCTTTGGCAAGTAAGGTGAAAGTAAATCCAAAGGGTTTCTACAGCTATATTAATAGCAAAAGGATAACGAGGGATAAAATTGGTCCATTAAAGAGACAGAGTGGACAGCTATCTGCAGAGCCAAAAGAGATGGGGGAGATATTGAACAATTTATTTTCTTCGGTAATCACCATGGAGAAGGATATTGAATTATGCGAGGTAAGGGAAACAAGTAGAGTAGCTATGGATACTATGAGATTGAAAGAAAAAGAAGTACTGACACTTTTGAAAAATATAAAAGTGGATAAGTCTCCAGGTCCTGACAGGATATTCCCTAGGACATTGAGGGAAGTTAGTGTAGAAATAGCATGGGGCTATGACAGAAATATTTCAAATGTCATTAGAAACGGGAATAGTGCCCGAGGATTGGCATACTGCGCATGTTGTTCCATTGTTTAAAAAGGGTTCTAAGAGTAAACCTAACAATTATAGACCTGTTAGTTTGACTTCAGTGGTGGGCAAATTAATGGAAAAGATACTTAGAGATAATATATATAAGCATCTGGATAAACAGGGTCTGATTAGGAACAGTCAACATGGATTTGTGCCTGGAAGGTCATGTTTGACTAATCTTCTTGAATTCTAGGAAGAGGTTACTCGGGTAATTGATTTTTAAATGATAAAATCGAACCTGCCTCCACCACTTCCACTGTACGCCAATCCTCCGGCACTATTCCCGTTTCTAATGACAATTGAAATATTTCTGTCATAGCCCCAGCTATATCTACAACTTCCCTCAATGTCCTAGGGAATATCCTGTCAGGACCTGGAGACTTATCCACTTTTATATTTTTCAAAAGTGTCAGTACTTCCTCTTCTTTGAATCTCATAGTTTCCATAGCTACTCTACTTGTTTCCCTTACCTCACATAATTCAATATCCTTCTCCTTGGTGAATACCGAAGAAAAGAAATTGTTCAATATCTCCCCCATCTCTTTTGGCTCTGCAGATAGCTGTCCACTCTGACTCTCTAATGGACCAATTTTATCCCTCGTTATCCTTTTGCCATTAACATAACTGTAGAATCCCTTTGGATTTACTTTCACCTTACTCAACCTCATATCTTCTTTTAGCTTTTCTAATTTCTTTCTTAAGATTCTTTTTACATTCTTTATACTCCTCAAGCACCTCATTGACTCCATGCTGCCTACAATTATTGTAGATCTCTCTCTTTTTCCGAACCAAGTGTCCAATTTTCCTTGAGAACCAGGGCTCTTTACAATTTTTACTATTCCCTTTCAACCGAACAGGGACATAAAGATTCTGTACTCTTAAAATTTCATCTTTAAATGTCCTCCATTTCTCCTCCACATCCTTCCCATCAAACAAAATGTCCCAATTCACTCCTTTTAAATCCTTTCGCATCTCCTCAAAGTTAGCCTTTCTCCAATCAAAAATCTCAACCCTAGGTCCAATTCTGACCTTCTCCATAATTATATTGAAACTAATGGTAGTGTGATCACTGGACCCTAATTGTTCCCCAACACATACCTCCGCCACCTGACCTGTCTCATTTCCCAACAGGAGGTCCAGCACTGCCCCATCACTAGTAGGTACCTCTATGTATTGCTGCAAAAAACTATCTTGCACACATTTTACAAACTCCAAACCAACCTACCCATTGACAGAATGTGTTTCCTAGTCTATGTGTGGAAAATTGAAATCTCGCACAATCACTACCTTGTGCTTACTACTAATATCTGCGATCTCCTTACATATTTGCTCTTCCAATTCTCGCTCCCCATTAGGCGGTCTATAATACACCCCTATAAATGTTGCTACACCTTTCCCATTTCTCAGTTCCACCCAAATAGCCTCCCTAGACGAGCCCTCTAATATATCCTGCCAAAGCACTGCTGTAATATCTTCCCTGACAAGCAATGCAACACCTCCACCTCTTGCCCCTCCAATTCTATCACACCTGAAGCAACGAGATCCTGGAATATTTAGTTTCCAATCACAGCCCTCCTGCAACCATGTTTCACTGATCGCCACAACATCATACTTCCAGGTGTCAATCCAGGCTCTAAGCTCATCCACCTTTCTTACAATGCTCCTAGCATTAAAATATACACTTTCAAGAAACCCACCCCCTCGTATTCTCTGTGTATTATCTTTTTCTCCTTTCTCCCCTACATTTTGTATCTGAGTGCTTCCCTTCTCTGCCTCTTGCCTCACACACTGACTACTTGCTTTTCCTATTTGAGTCCCTCCCCCCAACCATTCTAGTTTGAAGTCTCCGCAGTAGTCTTTGCAAATCTCCCCACCAGGATATTGGTCCCCCTCGAGTTCAAGTGCAACCCATCCTTTTTGTACAGGTCACACCTTCCCCAAAAGAGGTTCCCAATGATCCAGAATCCCTGCCCTCTGTACCAGTCCTTCAGCCACGCATTTATCCTCCACCTCGCTCGATTCCTACTCTCACTATCTCGTGGCACAGGCAGTAATCCTGAGATTGTTACCTTTGCAGTCCTTCTCCTTAACTCTCTTCCTAACTCCCTAAATTCGCCTTTCAGGACCTCTTCTCTTTTTCTACCTATGTCGTTGGTACCTATATGTACCGTGACCTCAGGCTCCTGTCCCTCCCATTTCAGGATATCTTGGACACGTTCAGACACATCCCTGACCCTGGCACCAGGGAGGCAAACTACCATCCGGGTCTCCTGTCTGCGTTCACAGAATCGCCTATCCGACCCCCTGATTATAGAGTCCCCTATTACTATTGTCCTCCTCTTCTTTTCCTTACCCTTCTGAGCAACAGGGCCGGTATTTGTGCCGGAGGCCCGGCCGCTGTCGCTACCCCCAGGTAGGCTGTCTCCCCCACCTTTACTCAAACATGAGTACTTATTTTCAAGGTGTACAGGCACCGGGGTACTCACTAGTCCCTGCCTCTGCCCATTGCCCTTCCTAACTGTGACCCAGTTGTCTGCCTCCCGTGGTCTTGAAGTGACCACCTCCCTATAACTCCTCTCTTTGACCTCCTCGCTCTCCCTGACCAGACAGAGGTCATCGAGCTGCTGCTCCAGGTTCCTAACACAGTCCCTTAGGAGCCCCATCTCGACGCACCTGGCGCAGATGTGGGCGTCTGGAGCGGTATCAGACTACATGACCTCCCACATCTGACATCCAGAACAGTAAACTGCCCTGGCCCTCATTCTCCCCCCCTTATCCTGGATACAATACAAAGCCTTACCTGGGATACAAGCCAATCAGCTGCTTCCTCTAGTCCGTTCGACCAATCAGCGGCTTCCTCAAGCCCACTTAATTTGAAGTGTGATCTTCGAATGGAACGTTGCAGAGTTGGGCTCCTCCTCCCTCACCAACGGCTCCTGGGCCTCTGTTGAAACAAGCCACGCACTAGGTTTTTAAACCTACCGCACGGACGTCGCTCCTCCCTCACCAACGGCTCCTGGGCCTCACCTACACCTGGAGTATTGCGTACAGTTTTGGTCTTCTAATCTGAGGAAAGACATTCTTGCCATAGAGGGAGTACAGAGAAGGTTCACCAGACTGATTCCTGGGATGGCAGGACTTTCATATGAAGAAAGACTGGATAGACTCGGCTTGTACACGCTAGAATTTAGAAGATTGAGGGGGATCTTATAGAAACTTACAAAATTCTTAAGGGGTTGGACAGGCTAGATGCAGGAAGATTATTCCGGATGTTGGGGAAGTCCAGAACTAGGGGTCACAGTTTAAGGATAAGAGGGAAGTCTTTTCGGACCGAGATGAGAAAATCATTTTTTACACAGAGAGTGGTGAATCTGTGGAATTCTCTGCCACAGAAGGTAGTTGAGGCCAGTTCATTGGCTATATTTAAGAGGGAGTTAGATGTGGCCCTTGTGGCTAAAGGGATCAGGGGGTATGGAGAGAAGGCAGGGATGGGATACTGAGTTGGATGATCAGCCATAATCATATTGAATGGCGGTGCAGGCTCGAAGGGCCGAATAGCCTACTCCTGCACCTATTTTCTATGTTTCTATGTTTCTATGTGCAGGGTGCTATGAATCTAAATTGGAGAAATCGGTGTTTATACTGTTCCATTGTAAGATATTCCAGCGGATCATCATCGGGTGCGGCTCTCCACTGTGTGTGAGGCCAAGGTTAACAATGGAAGATGCTCGGTGTGGGAATGGGAAGCAGAGCTTAACTGACTGTGAACCTTATGGAGAGAGCGTAAATGGTCATCAAAACGTTCGCCTAGTGTACGCTTGGTCTCACCAATGTATACGAATGAGCATCGCGGGAGACAAACGCTGCACACGTGAACTACAGAGGTGCATGTGAATCTCAGTCTGAACTGGGACGATGCCTGCGTGGCTGGTGGAAGTGTAACAGGAGCTGTCGGGCAAGGCGTTACATTCCATGTGGATGTAGAGGAAATGCTTGGGAATGGAGCGGTTTCAATGGACGGAGATGAGCAGACCAAGCAACTGCGGACAATGTGGTCTCAACAGAAAGCGGAAGGGGTGGAAACGGAAAGAGTCATAGAAACATAGAGTGATACAGTGTGGAAACAGGCCCTTCGGCCCAACTCGACCACACCGACCAACAATGTCCCAGCTACACTAGTCCCACCTGCCTGTGTTTGGTCCATATCCCTCCATCCAAACCTGTCCTATCCATGTACCTGTCCAACTGTTTCTTAAACGATGGGATAGTCCCAGCCTCATCTACCTCCTCTGGCAGCTTGTTCCATACACCCATCACCCTCTGTGTGAAAATGTTACCCATCGTATTCCTATTAAATCTTTTCCCCTTCACCTTGAACCCATGTCCTCTGGTCCTTGATTCCCCTATTCTCATCATTTTGTACCCTATAAGATCACCCCTCATCCTCCTCCGCTCCATGAAATAGTGACCTGGCCTACTCAACCTCTCCCTATAGCTAACACTCTCTGTAGATGTAAAGCCAGCCAAGCCGTCACTTTGTTCTGCCAGATTCTGAAAGTATTTGACATTGTCAAGGTGAATTATCATCATTCATTCACATTTAAACTCTCTGACGTCATTTTTACCATGTTATGCTGTTTATCATATGCTGAGAGAATGGAGCAGCTGGGCTTCTAAACTCTGGAGATTTGAAGGATGAGAGGGTATCTTATTGAAATATAAAATTATTCAGGGTTTGGACACGCTAGAGGCAGGAAACTTGTTCCTGATGTTGGGGGAGTCCAGAACCAGCGGCCACGGTTTAAGAATAAGGGGTAAGCCATTTAGAACGGAGACGAGGAAACACTTTTTTGCACAGAGAGTTGTGAGTCTGTGGAATTCTCTGCCTCAGAGGGCGGTGGAGGCCGGTTCTCTGGATACTTTCAAGAGAGAGCTAGATAGGGCTCTTAAATATAGCGCAGTCAGGGGATATGGGGAGAAGGCATGAACGGGGTACTGATTGGGGATGATCAGCCATGATCACATTGAATGGCGATGCTGGCTCGAAGGGCCAAATGGCCTCCTCCTGCACCTATTGTCTATTGTCTATTGTTGCGTATGGGACATGCTCCAGGGAAATATTTGTAATGCGATTTCATGAACAACAATGTTGTACATGAAAAATATTATAGTAATGCCCCTGTCCCACTTAGGAAACCTGAACGGAAACCTCTGGAGACTTTGCGCCCCACCCAAGGTTTCCGTGCGGTTCCCGGAAGTTGCAGGTGGTTGCCGGAGGTTGCAGGTAGTGGAAGGTAGACAAAAATGCTGGAGAAACCCAGCGGGTGCAGCAGCATTTATGGAACAAAGGAAATAGGCAATGTTTCGGGCCGAAACCCATCTTCTTGCTAGTAGTGGAAGCAGGCAGGGAGACTGACAAAAACCTCTGGGAACCGCACGGAAACCTTAGGTAGGGCGCAAAGTCTCCAGAGGTTTCCGTTCAGGTTTCCTAAGTGGGACAGGGGCATAGGATCATGACTAGACACGAACAATAACGATTGCAGCAAGGTAGGCCATTAGGCCCTTAAACCTGGTTCAGCCTTCAACCCAATCATTGCTGATCGTCATGTGTCCGATTCTTCAAAATATTATTAGATCCCTCCAACTCCAAGAACTGCATCTAGCAGATTTGTGAATGGATGTAATGAGAGTCCATTCAGTCTTTTAATCATTTACATTTCTCACTTCCAGCCCAGAGGGGCTTTGGGTCCAAACTGTCAGAGAGCACAATTAAATGATGAATCCTAAAGACCCATTGGTTATCCAATTGCGTCGCCAGTTGAGGGTACGAGACACGTGTTGCTGGGCAGATCTTGGAGTTGTTAGTTTGCAGTCAGCAGCTCTGTGCATCGGGCTGGAACCAGTACATTCATTTCTCTATATAATCCACAGGTGCTTCCGTTCTCCTCCTGCTCTTTGCTAAGGGTGGAGTGTTGGACTCCAGCCACATCATATGTGGGGGAAAGGTGAAATCAAATGGAATCAGAATAAATATGAAATGCCATTCATTTTTTAAAATTCAGCCTGAACGGTGAGTTGTGAGGCTAATAACATTAAGTGAGACACAGATGTGGCAGGGAAAACGTAACATTTTGGACGATCATTCATGATCAAGTTTATAATAACATATTTTATTGTCATTGCACATATGTGCAACGAGATTTGGTATGCAGCTTCCATCCGATGTTTCTATGTTTCTAACGCGTAATCTGAGATCAAACGGCCCACTCGTGCAAAATATCTGTTACCTTTTGTACTCCTATGTTATATCAAATCCATTATAATTCGCTGCCGTATCGATCAGGTTCCCCGTGTCTTCTCCAAGACTACATGTCCATTAAATCCATGTGGGGAAAACTAAATTAACTTTATTAACGCCTCACACTAATTGTTTGTGTTTATGTGGCTCTGCACAAACGGTCTTTGTTATCATAAGAGTACGCATTGAATAAATGATGGAATGACTAATAGCATAAGGAAGGAATGCATTAAGATTCTGCCGAATCAGAATATCCCCCCCTCTTCTACATTTTCTGTGGTGAAATTATGAATGATGGGCAAGAGGTCACCATGTAACTGAAAGGAAACATCTGTGTCGACCGTGCTGCTAAATTAATCAGGCACTTGCAGTCTGCTACTCAAACACTGAAAACTGTGATGATGAATTACAACTAACAAAATAAAAAACTACCTCGCAATCTATATCTCGCAAACTTCCAGCTACCAATCGTATTGGTTACATGCTGCATCATTTTGATTAAACTGTCAGGAGTATTCATTGTGATCGTGTAAATCCCGGCTACTGTGTTTGATTGGGATTAACTTTCACGTTTACAGTGGGATCAATGTCTCTTAGATTCTGTATGGAATCTGTTTAGAGATTATCTGACACAGAGTTATAATGTAGTTCATATAGTGGGTATGATTGCTAGTCAGACACCACACAGATGAGTAAAAATGCGTAAAATACCGAATGGATACTCATTATATTCCAGTTTAGCGAAGGCCAGAGGTGTCCACATTGTTTCCCTTTGCACACTGAAGCCGCGTACATGAAGTGAGCGCTTCTGCGTGAAGGTCACTGGATGATATAATGTAGGCGTGTGTGAAAATGTAAAACATATCTGGGATGATCAGTGGGGTCTGGATTCCATGTTCTTTAGCCAGAGCACACAAACGTTTTACAAATCGACAAATGCTGTGATCCATGTGTTTCCCCGCGTATTTTCCTGCACCAGTCATCTCTTTCTGACTATTGAGTGTGGTAGAAATACTCCTTGGGCACATGCACTGCCCTACGCTTATGTTAAACCTATCAACCCTTATGATTTAATTGTCAATTAATTGTATATTTCACATTGTTTTAATAAATTAATGCACCGCAATACAACAAAACCAATGATTCAACGATTCAATGATACTTTATTGCCACATGCAGCTAGGTACAGTGAAATTCTTTATTTTATCATAAAATCTAGTAAAATCGCACAGCAGACCTCACCGAGGTAATGTACAAATAGTCGCCATGTTTCTGGGCCCAAGAAAGTTACAAAATGTCTATTGAACTGACATCAATGACAGGTCAGTCAAAAGTCAATGTCTTTGCACGGATAGAATCAGTCCTTGATTTAACCATTTAATCACAGCTAAGCATTATCGGTATATCTGCTGGAGTCACTCCACGGGCAATTACACCACTGGTAAATACATGGTTATCTCCATAAACATTGCTCGTTCCAATTCTACAAGAGTAGAGGGTTGTACTGCTAATATAGTGAGCAAAGCCCTCGCAACTGTTTTTCGGTCAAATATTATAGGGGAGGGTAATCCTTGACGAGACCCAATGACAAAGTTCACATGACTCTCTCCCATGAAATGCACTGGGCCAAATGCAGTGTTGGTTGGATGCGGAGACGAGATCCCTCAATACACTATAAAACGCACGGAGCGTGTATTTAGTGTGATGCTCCTGCTCATGTCCTAATCTGCACACTGCCACACAGTTGCACAGATCCAGGTTCGATCCTTACCTCTGGAGCTGCCTGTGTGGAGGTTGCGACCGAGTAGATTTACTCCGGGGGCTTCGGTTTCCCACCACACCCCAAATATATACGTATCTGTAGCTGCAATGGGCTGTGTATTATTGCCTTTTATATGTTCGATGTGGATGAGAAAGTGGGATAACAATAAACTAGTGTGAACAGCAGGTCGATGTTCACCATGGACTCGTTAGGCACAAGGGTCTGTATCCATGCAGCATCTCAATAATTACAATTAAATATAGTCACAAGGATAGATACCTAAAGGGGCTATTTCCATTATTTCTCATGAATGCTTCTCTTGCACTGCTCACTCTTCTACGCCCGAAAATATTCTCAGGTCATTGAAAATGTAGATCATGAAGATCGTGTTAAATCCAATAAAGAGGCATAAACATTGGCCAGAGGAATCAGCAAACTGGGAAACATTTAAGCAGCTTTTTCACAGGGCGACTTGACGCAAGAGTTAACCAGAGTTTAACATCGTGGGAACCTCGTGCGATAACAGTACGGCATTCGTGGACCACCGTGGACCACCGTAGCGCTAACGGCAGGTAATCGTGTAACTTGGTCACTCGGGAGAAAATTCAAGAAAGTTTGAATTTCTCCAAGAGTGACTTGTACACTTGTGGTTGAGCATTGCAACATTGTATGAACATAGTGGCCAGTGCGATATCCGTGCGATATCCGTAATAACTCTTGCGGGTACCGTGGGAACTCCTGCGAACGGTGAGTAACTGAGCAGTTTGATTGTCAGTGCTTGTTATACCTCATTGTTAAATAAATATATTTTTTACTATCAGATTGATGTCTGCAATTCTTCATTAACACATCACTACAAGATGAATGTCTCTAATGTTATAATCCCTCTCATGCTGAAACACAAAATAGTTGAAGGGAGGTGAAATAATCACATTTTCATTCTTTTTCATTTTTGAGTGTTCAGGTACCTCACTTGCTGAGCTTTTTTACTCCAGCAGTTTGTGTCTCTTTTTGTCTAAAGCAGTTTCTAAGACTGTAGGAACTCCGCGGGCCAGGCAGCAACTACGGAGGGAAATGGACAGGCGACACTTTCTTCAGGCTGCCTTATCTCTCTCTCCCCCCCCCCCCCCTCCCCCCTACTTCCACCCACACACACAAATGCTGGAGAAACTCAGCGGGTGCAGCAGCATCTATGGAACGAAGGAAATAGGCAACGTTTCGGCCCGAAACGTAGCCTACTTCCTTCGCTCCATAGATGCTGCTGCACCCGCTGAGTTTCTCCAGCATTATTGTGTACCTTCGATTTTCCAGCATCTGCAGTTCCTTCTTAAACACAAATGCACCGAGTTCCTCCAGCATTTCGTGTTTTGCTCAGTATTCCAGCATCCGCTGTCTCCCGCGTCTCCAATAAAACAAAACTACTGTCAAAAGGGTGAAGAATAGGGGCAGAGATAGATACATTCCTGATTAGTGCGGCTGTCAGGAGGTTATGGGGAGAAGGCAAGAGAATGTGGTTGAATGTGATAGATCTAAATGGTGGCCGACTAGGAAAAGGGGAGATGCAGCGAGACCTGGGTGTCATGGTACACCAGTCATTGAAAGTGGGCATGCAGGTGCAGCAGGCAGTGAAGAAAGCGAATGGTATGTTAGCTTTCATAGCAAAAGGATTTGAGTATAGGAGCAGGGAGGTTCTACTGCAGTTGTACAGGGTCTTGGTGAGACCACACCTGGAGTATTGCGTACAGTTTTGGTCTCCAAATCTGAGGAAGGACATTATTGCCATAGAGGGAGTGCAGAGAAGGTTCACCAGACTGATTCCTGGGATGTCAGGACTGTCTTATGAAGAAAGACTGGATAGACTTGGTTTATACTCTCTAGAATTTAGGAGATTGAGAGGGGATCTTATAGAAACTTACAAAATTCTTAAGGGGTTGGACAGGCTAGATGCAGGAAGATTGCTCCCGATGTTGGGGAAGTCCAGGACAAGGGGTCACAGCTTAAGGATAAGGGGGAAATCCTTTAAAACCGAGATGAGAAGAACTTTTTTCACACAGAGAGTGGTGAATCTCTGGAACTCCCTGCCACAGAGGGTAGTCGAGGCCAGTTCATTGGCTATATTTAAGAGGGAGTTAGATGTGGCCCTTGTGGCTAAGGGGATCAGAGGGTATGGAGAGAAGGCAGGTACGGGATACTGAGTTGGATGATCAGCCATGATCATATTGAATGGCGGTGCAGGCTCGAAGGGCCGAATGGCCTACTCCTGCACCTAATTTCTATGTTTCTATGTTCTATCAGCCGCGATTGAATGGCGGAGTGGACTTAATGGACCGAATGGCCTAATTTTGCTCCTATAACTAACAAAGATAGTAATTGTTAGGGAAATGTAGTTATTAAAGACGAGGGGGAGCAGAAATGGGCAGTCTGGGATGGCTCGCGAGGTACTTGCATAGAGGCACAAAAGTTAAAGAAAGGGCAGATAAACAGAGGGGGGGGGACTTCCCTCAGTGCCCATCTGTTACCATTAATTGGACAGTTCGGTCTGTGAAACGCAACACGCCAGTCCCGACATCCAGCCCGGTGGTCAGTCCTTTGAAGATAGACACCAGTTGCCTGGAGCAACTCAGCCGGACAGGCAGCAACTCTGGAGTGAAGGAACGGGTGGCGTTTCGGGTCGAGAGCCTTCTTCAGACTGAGGTCAATCCCCTGCATGGATAACAGGAGTCCCAGCCAACACGACAATTGCCCGCTGCACAGTCTCGGAGCTTCCACTGCGAAAACGGTGCCTACATTTGAGCACTTATGTAACTGAACCATCCTAACACCAACCACAGAGCATTCCTGAACTACTACCTACCTCATTCGAGACCCTCGGAATGGGTGACGTTTCGGGACGAGACTCTGAAGAAGGGTCTCGAACCGAAACGTCACACATTCCTTCTCTCCAGAGATGCTGCCCGTCCCGCTGTGTTACTCCAGCATTTCGTGTCTATCTTCCGTATTCTCTGTGATGGTCATCTCGGAGTCAAGTGGCAACTCTGGTCTGTAGACACGAGGAACTGCAGACGCAGGAATCATGAGCAAAACACAGAGCGTTGGACGAGCTTGACCCTTTGAGTTCCTCCATCACTTTGTGTTGAAGTCAGGTCTGGACATTGCTTGGCTCAGTCTCAGGCGCCGGCTAACTAGGAAGGTCGAGTCAAAGTCCAGCACTAACACTCAAGAAATAACGTTTGCGGCCTGATATTCCCAATATTTAATTGAAATCATTAATAAAGTAAATAAATAGATACCGGTCTAATCAGTATCTACGGGATTGGACATGCTAGATGCAGGAAGAATGTTCCCGATGTTGGGGGAGTCCAGAACCAGGGTCCCAGTTTTACAGTCTACCGTGGGAACTCTTTAACTCAGTAAAGTAAAGTAAAGTAAAGTAGCCTTTATTGTCATATCAGCGCACAGGCAGCAGTTGATTGTTGCTCTATTCCGTTTCCCAGTGGGTCGGGACGGGACTGGAGTTGGGAGGGAAAGGTGGGGGAGTCGAGGGAGAGGAGGGGGAGACAGATGGGGGTGTCTTCATTTACTGGCGGCGGGTGTCTGTCACTGAAACAGGCAGGTGAGATTTCACATCCACCTTGTGTGTGCCTCTCTCTCTCTCTCCCTCCCTCCCTCTTACACAGGCTGAGAGACTCTGCCTCTGTGAGTGTACGTCTCTTTCTCCCCCTCTCCCACATACAGTAAGACCGAGGTACTGTGCTCAGTCCATCTGTGTCTCCCACATACACAGTAAAACATGTCTCCAAATGAGCCAATTCAACCAAGGGAGGATATTTATAGTGTGTGAAAAAAAAGTGACATCATTTGTGCCACGTGATGATTTAACAACACTTCACAATGTTCATTCAAGATTTAACGGGAAAGCTCGGGAGACGGACAAGTCACTCGCACAAATAACAGAAATGCCGAGTACCGTGGGAACTCTTTATCTACCCCCCCCGTTATATCGTGTGATATCGTGCTAGACCACGACCACTTCACTCTGGTTACATCTTGCGTCAAGTCGCCCCGTGAAAAAGCCGCATTAGAATTCAACAGAGGAGGACATTGAGGGGGGAAATAGAGCATGAAAGAAAGCATGCGGAGAATTTAACAACTGACTGTAAAATCTTTTAAAGATATGTGAAGAGGAAGAGATTAGTGAAGGCAAATATAGGTCCCTTACAGTCAGAAACAGGTGGATTTATAATGGGAAACATGAAAAGGCAGACAAGTTAAACGAGTACTTTAGTTTTGCCTTCAATAAGGACGACACAAACAATTTCCCGGAAAAACTAGGGGAGCGAGGATCCACTGGCAGGCAGTGACTAGTGGGGTGCCGCAAGGATCGCTGCTGGGACCCCCGTTGTTTACAATATATATTAATGATTTAGACGATGGAATTAAATGAAACAATAAGTTTGCAGGTGACACAACGCTGGGTGCAGTGTGGGCTGCGAGGAAGATTCTATGAGGCTGCGGGGTGACTTGTATAGGTTGGTTGAGTGGGAAGAAGCAGGGAAGTGCCGTATAATGTGGATTTTAGTTCGGAGTCACATGAGTGACTACCTGAAGAGCCCGCTCACACGCATGCGCGACATTGCGCTCACGCAGGCAACAGCGACGCAGCGGGAGTAGGCAGCTCCCGCTACAAGCCTGAAGGAAAGGACCGTTAGGTAAGTATTTACCTTCAGTTTAAACTAGCGACTTTGCGTTTGTTTTTGCTCCAGGGGGAGCAAAGCAGCGGAGGGAAGCGGCCCCCGTTCGACTCCAGGGAAGGAGCCGACAGTGGAGGGGGGGAGGCGGCTCAAGCAGGTACTGGGAGTTGCTGGAGTACATATTAACGTGTATAAATCTTACTCCACCAGGACAGCATCCACATCAGTGACTAAGAGGATGGACGTGCCAATGGACCACATCCTGGCTACAGCGGGGTGGTCTAGGGAGTATACGTTCCAAACTTTTATAACAAACCACTGACAGAACCTGTATCGTTTGCAGAAAAAGAATCTGCAAAAAATATATAATTTAAGCCTGGGGGAGCATTTTGGTCTTGTTGTTGTTAATAACACCATTATTGTTTTTACAAACAGATTCATGGTTGATTATGATAACATACTTCCTCCCTCGAAAGACTTCGGCAGCGAGTGAAGTATGAACTGTTACACGGTTTGAAATCACAGAGCTTTAAAATCTTCACGTAGTCACTCACGTGAATCCGAAATAAAATAGTAAGATTAAACGAGAACTTACCAGTTTGAAGTTTGATCTGTATTTTATGAGGAGTTACGATGAGGGGTTACGTGAAGACCCCGCCAGCACGCATGCACGACATTCTTCAAAGCAGCGGTGTGGAATCACAGTAATAGTAATTGAAATAAACATAGTAAGATAAGAAGAACTAGGATGCCAGTTGACCTTTATGATAGAGGGTGGGCGTGGAGGGCACGTAATCCCTCATCGGAACTCCTTATAAAATAAAGATCAAACTTCAAACTGGTAAGTTCTCGTTTAATCTTACTATTTTAATTCGGAGTCACGTGAGTGACTACGTGAAGATTTTAAAGATCTGTGATTTCATGCCGTGGAACGAGTCCATGCTTCACTCACTGCCTTAGTTGACCAGGGGAGGAAGTATGTTATCGTATTCAGACATGAATCATGACAATAGTAACCTCCCTCACCCGGGTGGAACTATGAACAGAACTTAACATAGAGTTTGTAAATACCGCCGATCTGGTAATGGGTTAGTCCTAAATGTGTGGAAAATTGCTACATTGACCATCCTGCAACCGCTAGGATGTGGTCCCACTAACTTCCATGACCCTGCTGCTGAGGTTGTTGCAGCCTTGGTGGAGTGATTTGAAATGTCAGCATTTACTCCTGTATAAGCCAGACCCATAATCACCTGAAGATGGTCTGAAGTGATACCTTCTTTTGAGGGTAGATGTAACTAACAATATTGCTAGTTCAGAGTCTCTAGGCTCTAGTGATCTAACATTCTGGTGTAGATGTGTGACCATACACAATCGAAGGTTCATGGGATATGTGAACATCTAGTTTGAGATCTGGTACCCCTGGTCTATACTGCTTGACTAAGTCATAACATAAGTGTTATTTAGCCTGCAGATATAATCATCCTGTCCAGTCAACGTTTATGAAATGACTCGACCTGTTGTGCTGCATGCAGGGCTATGAGCATAACCACTTATAAGTGAGTTAGCCCAAGGACAGGGATGTAGCTGGAGCCCTTCAGCGAAGTGACGTGGCACAATGTTAACACCCCTGCGTCCCTAGGCCTGGGAGTTTTCGAGTTGCAGATTTCCTTCATAATCTAGAACTCAGAGGGTGACCCCCACAGAATGGATTCTACTCCTCCCAGCCAGTATGATGAAGCACTTTAGGTATGGTAGATGGCACTTTAGACATCATGATTTGTCAAGCCCTCATATGAGCCTGAACTACAAGACATCAGTCATCGTGCCAAATTATGTAATATATCATAAAACAAATACCTCCCATCTCCTTATGAGGAAATATTGTTATTTTTTGGTGCTATCCCTGCGATCTGCAGCGAGCACGTTCATGGTTCAACTCTAGCCGCAGGAACGGTCTTCTCAGTCTCTGTAATACAAAGAATTGATTATATCATGCTGAGGACGGTTTCCCGCGTCACGGCTAGACCAATGCTTGTGTCTAGAATAACCATATAAGGTTCTATCATTCCCCACATCAGTAGGAACCATGGCTGGCTAAGCCCGGCAGGCACTATAAAAATGCCTGAGGCGGGAACTTGCTGAATTTTGCAAACCCGTCTGATGAGGCAGAAATGGAGGAAAACATAAAAGAACATTCATAGAAACATAGAAATTAGGTGCAGGAGTAGGCCATTCGGCCCTTCGAGCCTGCACCGCCATTCAATATGATCATGGCTGATCATCCAACTCAGTATCCCGTACCTGCCTTCTCTCCATACCCTCTGATCCCCTTAGCCACAAGGGCCACATCTAACTCCCTCTTAAATATAGCCAATGAACTGGCCTCGACTACCCTCTGTGGCAGGGAGCTCCAGAGATTCACCACTCTCTGTGTGAAAAAAGTTCTTCTCATCTCGGTTTTAAAGGATTTCCCCCTTATCCTTAAGCTGTGACCCCTTGTCCTGGACTTCCCCAACATCGGGAGCAATCTTCCTGCATCTAGCCTGTCCAACCCCTTAAGAATTTTGTAAGTTTCTATAAGATCCCCTCTCAATCTCCTAAATTCTAGAGAGTATAAACCAAGTCTATCCAGTCTTTCTTCATAAGACAGTCCTGACATCCCAGGAATCAGTCTGGTGAACCTTCTCTGCACTCCCTCTATGGCAATAATGTCCTTCCTCAGATTTGGAGACCAAAACTGTACGCAATACTCCAGGTGTGGTCTCACCAAGACCCTGTACAACTGCAGTAGAACCTCCCTGCTCCTATACTCAAATCCTTTTGCTATGAAAGCTAACATACCATTCGCTTTCTTCACTGCCTGCTGCACCTGCATGCCCACTTTCAATGACTGGTGTACCATGACACCCAGGTCTCGCTGCATCTCCCCTTTTCCTAGTCGGCCACCATTTAGATAATAGTCTGCTTTCCTGTTTTTGCCACCAAAATGGATAACCTCACATTTATCCACATTATACTGCATCTGCCAAACATTTGCCCACTCACCCAGCCTATCCAAGTCACCTTGCAGTCTCCTAGCATCCTCCTCACAGCTAACACTGCCCCCCAGCTTAGTGTCATCCGCAAACTTGGAGATATTGCCTACAATTCCCTCATCCAGATCATTAATATATATTGTAAATTGCTGGGGTCCCAGCACTGAGCCTTGCGGTACCCCACTAGTCACTGCCTGCCATTGTGAAAAGGACCCGTTTACTCCTACTCTTTGCTTCCTGTTTGCCAGCCAGTTCTCTATCCACATCAATACTGAACCCCCAATGCCGTGTGCTTTAAGTTTGTAAACTAATCTCTTATGTGGGACCTTGTCGAAAGCCTTCTGGAAGTCCAGATACACCACATCCACTGGTTCTCCCCTATCCATGCTACTAGTTACATCCTCGAAAAATTCAATAAGATTCGTCAGACATGATTTACCTTTTGTAAATCCATGCTGACTTTGTCCAATGATTTCACCACTTTCCAAATGTGCTGCTATCCCATCTTTAATAACTGACTCTAGCAGTTTCCCCACTACCGATGTTAGACTAACTGGTCTGTAATTCCCCGTTTTCTCTCTCCCTCCCTTCTTAAAAAGTGGGGTTACGTTTGCTACCCGCCAATCCTCAGGAACTACTCCAGAATCTAAAGAGTTTTGAAAGATTATTACTAATGCATCCACTATTTCTGGAGCTACTTCCTTAAGTACTCTGGGATGCAGCCTATCTGGCCCTGGGGATTTATCGGCCTTTAATCCATTTAATTTACCCAACACCACTTCCCGGCTAACCTGGATTTCACTCAATTCCTCCAACTCCTTTGACCCGCGGTCCCCTGCTATTTCCGGCAGATTATTTATGTCTTCCTTAGTGAAGACGGAACCAAAGTAGTTATTCAATTGGTCCGCCATATCCTTGTTCCCCATGATCAACTCACCTGTTTCTGACTGCAAGGGACCTACATTTGTTTTAACTAATCTCTTTCTTTTCACATATCTATAAAAACTTTTGCAGTCAGTTTTTATGTTCCCTGCCAGTTTTCTTTCATAATCTATTTTTCCTTTCCTAATTAAGCCCTTTGTCCTCCTCTGCTGGTCTCTGAATTTCTCCCAGTCCTCCGGGAAGCTGCTTTTTCTGGCTAAATTGTACGCATCATCCTTCGCTTTGATACTATCCCTGATTTCCCTTGTTATCCACGGATGCACTACCTTCCCTGATTTATTCTTTTGCCAAACTGGGATGAACAATTTTTGTAGTTCATCCATGCAGTCTTTAAATGTCTTCCATTGCATATCCACCGTCAACCCTTTTAGAATTAATTGCCAGTCAATCTTGGCCAATTCACGTCTCATACCCTCAAAGTTACCTTTCTTTAAGTTCAGAACCATTGTTTCTGAATTAACAATGTCACTCTCCATTCTAATGAAGAACTCAACCATATTATGGTCACTCTTGCCCAAGGGGGCACGTACAACAAGACTGCTAACTAACCCTTCCTCATTACTCAATACCCAGTCTAAAATAGCCTGCTCTCTCGTTGGTTCCTCTACATGTTGATTTAGATAACTATCCCGCATACATTCCAAAAAATCCTCTTCCTCAGCACCCCTGCCAATTTGATTCACCCAATCTATATGTAGATTGAAGTCACCCATTATAACGGTTTTGCCTTTGTCGCATACATTTCTAATTTCCTGGACACCCTGGAGCCATGTCTCCGTGATCCCAACTATATCATAGTCATTAATAGCTATCTGCACATTCAACTCATCCACCTTATTACGAATGCTCCTTGCATTGAGACACAAAGCCTTCAGGCTTGTTTTTACAACACTCTTACCCCTTATACAATTTTGTTGAAAAGTGGCCCTTTTTGATTTTTGCCCTGGATTTGTCTGCCTGCCACGTTTACTTTTCACCTTGCTACCTATTGCTTCTACCCTCATTTTACACCCCTCTGTCTCTACGCTCACACATTTAAGAAACCCTTTCCCTTTAACTCCATCCTCCACTAGCCCATTCGACACCCCACCCCCCTTATTCAGTTTAAAACCACCCGTGTAGCAGTGGCAAACCTGCCTGCCAGAATGCTGGTCCCACACCTGTTAAGATGCAATCCGTCCCTTTTGTACAGTTCCCCCTTACCCCAAAACAGATCCCAGTGATCTAAGAATCTAAATCCCTGCCCCATGCACCAGTTCCTCAGCCACACGTTCAGGTCCCGTATCTCCCTGTTCCTGCTCTCGCCAGCACGAGGAACTGGAAGCAAACCGGAGATAACAACCCTGGAGGTCCTGCTTTTCAGCATTTTTCCGAGCTCTCTAAAGTCACGCTGCAGAATATTCATCCCCTTCTTTCCGACATCGTTTGTGCCGACATGCACTACCACTTCCGGATGTTCACCTTCGCCCTTGAGGATTTTCTGCATTCTGTCCGTGACATCCTGGATCCTGGCACCAGGAAGGCAGCACACCATCCTCGCATCCCGTCTGTTGCCGCAGAAACCCCTGTCCGTACCTCTCACAATGGAGTCTCCCACTACAATGGCGTTGCCTGCCTTAGGCCTTTTTGGTTTTGGCTCAACAGCCCTATTCGCATCACAAGCCAGTCCGCCGCCCAGTGTAAACACCTCTTCTGTCCCGACAGCTTCTAAGTGGGTGAACCTGTTCACAAGAGGTACAACACCCGGGGACGTTGGCATTCCATGCTTCCCTCCCGTTCTCACTGTCTCCCACCTTCTCTCTTCCAGTACCTTAGGTGTAACAATCGTACTGTAGGACTTGTCGAGGAACGACTCAGTTTCTCGGACGAACCGGAGGTCATCCACTTGCTTCTCCAGTTCCCCAACACGGCCCTTCAGGAGCTCCACCTGGATGCACTTCTCGCATTTGTAGCAGCCAGAGGCACTAGCGGTGTCCTTGACCACCCACATACTGCAAGCATCGCACTGAATCAGCTTGCCTGACATTTCCTTCTTTCGTCTCCTCTCCGAAGAACCCATGTCGGAGGAGACCCTCCTGGCCTGACTTCCGTCAGTGACTTCAGTCAGCCTTAACCTCGTGTGCATCATTTTGCACATTCTGCTCCTGGGAGGTAGAGAAGCTTCGAGTACGGGGTTGGTGCATCTTCCAGGAAGGCCGTTCTGGGCTATGGCCTGAAAAGACCTTTGTCCTGGTTGTACGGCCTTCAAGCTTTCACCAGTTTCCATGGTTTGCTGGTGGGTGCGTAGGGGTGCTGCCACCGGATATGTCATTCACAGCCTTGCTGCTGGTTGTTGTTCCTGCACCCCCAGCACACTTGTGGTATCTTCAGCCAAACCCCTGTCTTCAGAGTCAGCCCAGAAGTGTCTCCTAATTCTCCCCTCTGTCGAGGGAGATGCATTATGCAGCCGTCTATGAGGTGCTGCCATGGGCGTCCTAGGACCCCATGGTGACTAAACTCCATATACTGGAGCATGTCACGTTGGAGCATCTGCTCCATCAACCGCTCCATGCGGGATATGCGATCACAGTCTTCACAGCCCGACTCCCTTCGGTCTGTCCGACTTCTGCTTGGACTTCCCGCCAGTCCATGTGGACTGTGCAGGTGCCAGGTCGGAGACTGATGATCGATTAGCGGTCCAGGTGTAGCCAACCGCTGCTGACTGCCCGCACTCCCGCGGTCCTCCGCAGTCAGTCTCCATTTGGACTTAGTCCATGGTTCCTTTCCTGTAACACATCCTCACAGAAATAGAGCTAAACAACCTGAGAGTAAAGAATTTACCTGCAGGTCCTGTTTTAAAACTTCTGCTGCGGGGACAACGCTCCTCCCCCCCCTCACCCCCCCCCCCCCCCCCCCCTCGAGCTTGGTCTTGATGACCTTGTATGCAGCCGGGGTTCCCTTTATAGTCAGGGCTTCCCCCCCGCCGAGCTGGGTATCCCCGCGGTTCCAGCAGAACCGTGATATACATTGTCGGGGGGTATCCCCACTGTATAGGTGCCACTGGCGCTAGTATGAAGCCGCTGACTCCAACACCAACGGTCCGTGAGGCGACTTCTCCGCCGCCCGCTACCCGCATTCCGTGGTCTTTCAAGCGGCTATATGTCGGGGGGTATCCCCGCTGTGTTTCCCCAGGAGCCACCGGCACCAGTATGAGGCTGCTGGCACCAACGCCAGCCGCCCGAGAGGCGAATTCACCGCCGCCCGCTCCCGCATTCCACGGTCTCCAAGCGATCTCTTGGTCCGTGGGCGGGTTTCCCCGAGGTCGTGACCGGTATTCCCTTGACTGGGTCCTCCGGACTTCGCCCCGGGCTTTAGCAGGACCTTTAAGCAGAGGTTCCTGCAGGAAGATAAAACCTTGAAAAAGTTTTTAAAAACTTACTTTCAGGTCTGACTGCTGGCAGGAGAATCGCGCCTGCCAGCCAGTCATTGCGCAATGCGATAGACAATATGGCGCGCATGCGTGCTGGCGGGGTCTTCACGTAGTCACTCACGTGACTCCGAAGTAAAATGTGAGGTTATACAAAACAAGAAGGCAGATTATTACCTGAATGGTGTCAGATTATGAGAAGAGGATGTGCAAGAGACCTGGCTGTGCTTGTACATCAGTCACTGAAAGTAAGCATGCAGGTACAGTAGACAGTGAAGAAAGCTAATGGCATGTTGGCCTTCATAGCGAGAGGATTTGAGTTTAGATGTTCTACTGCAGTTGTACAGAGCCCTGGTGAGACCACACCTGGAGTATTGTGTGCCATTTTGATCCCCTAATTTGAGGAAGGACCTTATTGCTATTGAGTGAGTGCAGCATAGGTTCACCAGGTTACATCCCGGGATGACGGGACTGACGTATGATGAAAGAATGCGTTGACTGGACTTGTATTTGCTGGAATTTAGTAGGATGAGAGGGGATCTTATAGAAACATATAAAATTATTAGAGCACTGGACAGGGTAGATGCAAACATGATGGTCCCGATGTTAGGGGAGTCCAAAACCAGGGTCACAGTTTAAGATTAAGGGATAGGCCATTTAGGACTGAGATGAGGAAAAACGTTTTCACCTGGAGAGATAAAAGACAATAGGTGCAGGAGTAGGCCATTCAGCCCTTCGAGCCAGCACCACCATTCAATGTGATCATGGCTGATCATCCCCAATCAGTACCCCGTTCCTGCCTTCTCCCCATATCCCCTGACTCCGCTATTTTTAAGAGCCCTGTCTAGCTCTCTCTTGAAAGCATCCAGACAACCTGCCTCCACCTCCCTCTGAGGCAGAGAATTCCACAGACTCACCACTCTCTGTGCGAAAAAGTGTTTCCTCGTCTCCGTTCTAAATGGCTTACTCCTTATTCTTAAACTGTGGCCTCTGGTTCTGGACTCCCCCAACATCGGGAACATGTTTCCTGCCTCTAGCGTGTCCAAACCCTTAACAATCTTATATGTTTCAATGAGACGCCCTCTCATCCTTCTAAACTCCAGAGTATACAAGCCCAGCTGCTCCATTCTCTCAGCATATGACAGTCCCGCCATCCCGAGAATTAACCTTGTAAACCTTGTAGCCATGATCATATCGAATGGCGGTGCAGGCTCGAAGGGCCGAATGGCCTACTCCTGCACCTATTTTCTATTTTCTAAACTTACGCCGCACTCCCTCAATAACAAGAATGTCCTTCCGCAAATTAGGGGAACAAAACTGCACACAATACTCCAGGTGTGGTCTCACTTGGGCTCCGTACAACTGCAGAAGGACCTCTTATCACCAATGTATCCACGATTTCTAGGGCCACTTCCTTAAGTACCCTGGGATGCAGACCATCAGGCCCTGAGGATTTATCAGCCTTCAGTCCCATCAGTCTATCCAACACCATTTCCTGCCTAATATGGATTTCCTTCAGTTCCTCCATCACCCCAGTACCTATGACCACAACTATATCCAGAAGATTGTTTGTGTCCTCCTTAGTGAAGACAGATCCAAAGTATCTGTTCAACTCATCTGCCATTTCTTTGTTCATGAGAGGTGTGAATCTGTGGGATTCTCTGCCAGAGGAAGCAGTGGAGGTCAAGTCACTGGATGTTTTCAAAGAAGGTTAGATTTAGCTCTTAGCGTTAATGAATTCTAGGGATATGGAGAAAATGCTGGTACAGATTTTGGATGATCTGCAATGATCATATTGAATGGTGGTATTGGCTCGAAGGGCCGAATGGCCTACTCCTGCACCTAATTTCTATGTTTCTATGTTTCTAACCTGTAATCTGAGATCGAACGGCCCACTCATGCGATTCATCTGTAACCTTTTGTCTGCCTATGTAAATGCCTCATTTAAATTCAGTAACATATCGATCATCTTCCCCATTTGTTCTACAAGACTACATGTCCATTACATCAAAGTGGGGAAAACTAAATTAACTTTATCAATGCCTCAAACTTCCCTCTAATTGTTTGTGTTTATGTGGCTCAGCAGAGATAGTCTTTATTATCATAAGAATGCGCATTGAATAAATGATAAAATTACTAATAGAAACATAGAAATTAGGTGCAGGAGTAGGCCATTCGGCCCTTCGAGCCTGCACCGCCATTCAATATGATCATGGCTGATCATCCAACTCAGTATCCCGTACCTGCCTTCTCTCCATACCCTCTGATCCCCTTAGCCACAAGGGCCACATCTAACTCCCTCTTAAATAAAAGCAAAGAGTAGGAGTAAACGGGTCCTTTTCACAATGGCAGGCAGTGACTAGTGGGGTACCGCAAGGCTCAGTGCTGGTAGGCGAGGCCAGTTCATTGGCTATATTTAAGAGGGAGTTAGATGTGGCCCTTGTGGCTAAGGGGATCAGAGGGTATGGAGAGAAGGCAGGTACGGGATACTGAGTTGGATGATCAGCCATGATCATATTGAATGGCGGTGCAGGCTCGAAGGGCCGAATGGCCTACTCCTGCACCTAATTTCTATGTTTCTATGTTTCTATATAGCCAATGAACTGGCCTCGACTACCCTCTGTGGCAGGGAGTTCCAGAGATTCACCACTCTCTGTGTGAAAAAGGTTCTTCTCATCTCGGTTTTAAAGGATTTCCCCCTTATCCTTAAGCTGTGACCCCTTGTCCTGGACTTCCCCAACATCGGGAGCAATCTTCCTGCATCTAGCCTGTCCAACCCCTTAAGAATTTTGTACGTTTCTATAAGATCCCCTCTCAATCTCCTAAATTCTAGAGAGTATAAACCAAGTCTATCCAGTCTTTCTTCATAAGACAGTCCTGACATCCCAGGAATCAGTCTGGTGAAACTATGGCAATAATGTCCTTCCTCAGATTTGGAGACCAAAATAGCATAAGGAATGAATGCATTTAAGATTCTGCCGAATCAGAATATCCCCCCCTCTTCTACATTTTCTGTAGCCGAAGACAAAACATTTCATTGTGAATGATGGGCAAGAGCTCACCATGTAACTGAAAGGAAACACCTGTGTCGACCGTGCTGCTAAATTAATCAGGCACTTTCAGTCTGCTGCTCAAACACTGAAAACTGTGATGGTGAATAACAACGAACAAAATAAAAAACTACCTAGCAACAGAACTCGCAAATTCCAGCTACCAATCTCATTGGTTGCATGCTGCATCATTTCAGTTAAACTGTCAGGAGTATCCATTCTGATCATGTAAATCCCGGCTACTGTGTTTGATTGGGATTAACTTTCACGTTTACAGTGGGATCGATGTCTCTTAGATTCTGTATGGAATCTGTTTAGAGATTATCTGACACACAGTTATAATGTAGTCCATATGGTATGTATGATTGCTAGTCACACACCACACAGATAGTGACCTGAGTAAAAATGAGTAAAATACCGAATGGATGTTTCCCTTTGCACACTGAAGCTGAGTGCATGAAGTGAAGGCTTCTGTGTGAAGGTCACTGCGTGATATAATGTAGGCGTGTGTGAAAATGTAAAACATATCTGGGATGGTCAGTGGGGTCTGGATTCCATGTTCTTTAGCCAGAACACACAAACGCTTTTAAAATCGACAAATGCTGCGATCCATGTGTTCCCCCGCCTATTGTATATTTCAATTTGTTTTAGCAAATGAATGCACCGCAATGCAATAAAATCAATGATTCAATGAATCAATTATACTTTATTGCTGCATGCAGCTAGGTGCAATGAAATTCTTTATGTCTGCATACAATCTAGTAAAATCGCACAGCAGACCTCACCTAGGCAGTGCACAAAGAGTCGCCATGTTTCTGGCACCATGAAAGTTACAAAATGTCTATCGAACAAACATCGATGACAGTTCAGTCAAAAGTAAATTTCAAGTCAACTTCCTGAAAAAATATTTACAAGGATACCAAACTTTAACTCTAGACTCATTGGAAGAAGCAATGAACAATAAGGCTGAATCAAGGAAATTAATATCATATTTATACAATAGTATCTTAAATATAGAATTACCACAGACAGAGGCACTTAGAGAAGAATGGGAACGAGAACCACTGATAAAAATCCCAAAAGAAACTTGGGAAAAACACTTGATATATACACATAAATGTTCGATTAATGCAAGACATCATTTAATTCAATTTGAAATTCTACACAGATGATATTATTCGAAAACTAGATTGCACAAATTCTACCCAAATACTTCCCCCATTTGTGATAAATGTTTATCTCAGAATGCCACTATAGCACACTCTTTTGTTTCTTGTATAAAATTACACAAATTTTTGAGAGAAATTTTCACAAAATTACTTAAAATAAAACTTGATCCTAACACTGAATTGATTATATTTCGATTACTGGAACTCGAGAATAAATTGAATATGTTTCAAAAATCATTCCTTAATTATGGTTTAATAACGGCAAAAAAACGTATACTGACCATATAACCATATAACCATATAACAATTACAGCACGGAAACAGGCCATCTCGGCCCTACAAGTCCGTGCCGAACAATTATTTTCCCTTAGTCCCACCTTCCTGCACTCATACCATAACCTTCCATTCCCTTCTCATCCATGTGCCTATCCAATTTATTTTTAAATGATACCATCGAACCTGCCTCCACCACTTCCACTGGAAGCTCATTCCACACCGCTACCACTCTCTGAGTAAAGACGTTCCCCCTCATGTTACCCCTAAACTTCTGTCCCTTAATACTGAAGTCATGTCCTCTTGTTTGAATCTTCCCTATTCTCAAAGGGTAAAGCTTGTCCACATCAACTCTGTCTATCCCTCTCATCATTTTAAAGACCTCTATCAAGTCCCCCCTTAACCTTCTGCGCTCCAGAGAATAAAGACCTAACTTATTCAACCTTTCTCTGTAACTTAGTTGTTGAAACCCAGGCAACATTCTAGTAAATCTCCTCTGTACTCTCTCTATTTTGTTGACATCCTTCCTATAATTGGGCGACCAATATTGTACACCATTTTGTTACCATTTTGAAAAATACATCGATACCAACGCTTAAAATGTGGATTTCAAACATGTTGTAAACCCTACATCTTGAAGAAATACGATTCCTCCTAACAGACAAAGTAGACCAATTCCAAAGGATTTGGTCTCCATTTGTCGACTTCTTACAAGCATATGGTGCAACACAAACGTAGAAACGATCTGTTTCAGGACTGGGTGAATGGTGGTCAAGAATAACAAATAACTATCTCTTCTTTATTCTTCTGCTTTCTTCATCTGCTTCTTTTCTCTTCATTTTCTTTCTTTTCTCATTTTCCTTTTCTCACTTTCTGATATCACACACTTCTCTATTTTTTTTCTATACTTTTACCATCTCCTTTTTATTGTTAAAATAAAAATAAGAAGAAGCTGTACATGAAATGTAACAAGCCAATATATACCATATTATTGCACTTACATCTAATTTTAAAAAAGTCAATTTCCTTGCACCTATAGAATGGAACCATTTAATCACAGCTAAGCATTGTCGGTATATCTGCTGGAGTCATAGAAACATAGAAACATAGAAAATAGGTGCAGGAGTAGGCCATTCGGCCCTTCGAGCCTGCACCGCCATTCAATATGATCATGGCTGATCATCCAACTCAGTATCCTGTACCTGACTTCTCTCCATACCCCCTGATCCCTTTAGCCACAAGGGCCACATCTAACTCCCTCTTAAATACAGCCAATGAACTGGCCTCAACTACCTTCTGTCGCGGAGAATTCCAGAAATTCATCACTCTCGGTGAGAAAAAAGTTTTTCTCATCTCGGTCCTAAAGGATTTCCCCTTTACCCTTAAACTGTGACCGCTTGTTCTGGACTTCCCCAACATCAGGAACAATCTTCCTGCATCTAGCCTGTCCAACCCCTTAAGAATTTTGTAAGTTTCTATAAGATCCCCCCTCAATCCTCTAAATTCTAGCGAGTACAAGCCGAGTCTATCCAGTCTTTCTTCATATGAAAGTCCTGATATCCCAGGAATCAGTCTGGTGAACCTTCTCTGTACTCCCTCTATGGCAAGAATGTCTTTCCTCAGAGTTGGAGACCAAAACTGTACACGATACTCCAGGTGTGGTCTCACCAATACCCTGTACAACTGCAGTAGAACCTCCCTGCTCCTATACTCAAAACCTTTTGCTATGAATGCTAACATACCATTCGCTTTCTTCACTGCCTGCTGCACCTGCATGCCTACTTTGAATGACTGGTGTACCATGACACCCAGGTCTCGTTGCATCTCCCCTTTTCCTAATCGGCCACCATTCAGATAATAGTCTACTTTCCTGTTTTTGCCACCAAAGTTGATAACCTCACATTTATCCACATTATACTGCATCTGCCATGCATTTGCCCACTCACCCAGCCTATCCAAGTCACCTTGCAGCCTCCTAGCATCCTCCTCACAGCTAACACTGCCCCCCAGCTTCGTGTCATCCGCAAACTTGGGGATGTTGCATTCAATTCCCTCGTCCAAATCATTAATATATATTGTAAACAGCTGGGGTCCTAGCACTGAGCCTTGCGGTACCCCACTAGTCACTGCCTGCCATTCTGAAAAGGACCCGTTTACTCCTACTTTTTTCTTCCTGTTTGCTAGCCAGTTCTCTATCCACATCAATACTGAACCCCCAATACCGTGTGCTTTAAGTTTGTATACTAATCTCTTATGTGTGACCTTGTCGAAAGCCTTCTGAAAGTCCAGATATAACACGTCCACTGGTTCTCCCTTATCCACTCTACTAGTTACATCCTCGAAAAATTCTATAAGATTCGTCAGACATGATTTACCTTTCGTAAATCCATGCTGACTTTGTCCAATGATTTCACCACTTTCCAAATGTGCTGCTATCGCATCTTTAATAACTAATTCGAACAGTTTCCCCACTACCGATGTTAGACTAACTGGTCTGTAATTCCCCATTTTCTCTCTCCCTCCTTTTTAAAAAGTGGGTTACATTAGCTACCCTCCAATCCTCAGGAACTACTCCAGAATCTAAAGAGTTTTGAAAAATTATCACTAATGCATCCACTATTTCTGGGGCTACTTCCTTAAGTACTCTGGGATGCAGCCTATCCGGGCCTGGGGATTTATTGGCCTTTAATCCATTCAATTTACCTAACACCACTTCCCGGCTAATCTGGATTTCACTCAGTTCCTCCATCTCATTTGACCTCCAGTCCCCTGCTATTTCCGGTAGATTTTTTATGTCTTCCTTAGTGAAGATGGAACCAAAGTAGTTATTCAATTGGTCTGCCATGTCCTTGTTCCCCATGATCAATTCACCTGTTTCTGACTGCAAAGGACCTACATTTATTTTAACCATATATAACCATATAACCATATAACAATTACAGCACGGAAACAGGCCATCTCGACCCTTCTAGTCCGTGCTGAACACGTATTCTCCCCTAGTCCCATATACCTGCGCTCAGACCATAACCCTCCATTCCATTCCCGTCAATATAACTATCCAATTTATTTTTAAATGATAAAAACGAATCTGCCTTCACCACCGGAACGAATCTCTTTCTCTTCACATATCTATAAAAACTTTTGCAGTCAGTTTTTATGTTCCCTGCCAGTTTTCTTTCATAATCTATTTTCCTTTTCCTAATTAAGCCCTTTGTCCTCCTCTGCTGGACTCTGATTTTCTCCCAATCCTCTGATAGGCTGCTTTTTCTGGCTAATTTGTACGCTTCATCTTTTGTTTTGATACTATCCCTGATTTCCCTTGTTATCCACGGATGCACTACCTTCGCTGATTTATTCTTTTGCCAAACTGGGATGAACAATTGTGTATCCACCGTCAACCCTTTAAGAATCAATTTCCAGTCATTCTTGGCCAATTCACATCTCATACCCTCAAAGTTACCTTTCCTTAAGTTCAGAACCCTTGTTTCTGAATTAACAATGTCACTCTCCATCCTAATGAAGAACTCAACCATATTATGGTCACCCTTGCCCAAGGGGCCACGCACACCAAGACAGCTAACTAACCCTTCCTCATTACTCAATACCCAGTCTAGAATAGCCTGCTCTCTCGTTGGTTCCTCTACATGTTGGTTTAGAAAACTATCCCGCATACATTGCAAGAAATCCTCTTCCTCAGCACCCCTGCCAATTTGATTCACCCAATCTATATGTAGATTGAAGTCACCCATTATAACTGTTTTACCTTTGTTGCACCCATTTCTAATTTCCTGTTTGATGCCATCCCCAACTCCACTACTACTGTTAGGTGGCCTGTACACAATACCCACTAGCATTTTCTGCCCCTTAGTGTTTCGCAGCTCTACCCATATCGATTTCACATCCTCCAAGCTAATGTCCTTCCTTTCTATTGCGTTAATCTGCTCTCTAACCAGCAACGCTACCCCACCTCCTTTTCCTTTATGTCTATCCCTCCTGAATATTGAATATCCCTGGATGTTCAGCTCCCAGCCTTGGTCACCCTGGAGCCATGTCTCCGTGATCCCAACTATATCATAATCATTAATAACTATTTGCACATTCAACTCATCCACCTTATTACGAATGCTCCTTGCATTGAGACACAAAGCCTTCAGGCTTGTTTTTGCAACACTCTTACCCCTTATACAATTATGTTGAAAAGTTGCCCTTTTTGATTTTTGCCCTGGATTTGTCTGCCTGCCACTTTTACTTTTCACCTTGCTACCTATTGCTTCCACCCCCATTTTACACCCCTCTGTCTCTCTGCTCACACATTTAAGAACCCCACCACCTCTTATTCTATGTTTATTCTTTGTTTCTTTTTTCCCCCCTACATTTTGGGTCTTAGTGCTTCCCTTCTCTGCCTCCTGCCTCACACTGTCTACTAGCTTTCTCTATTTGAGTCCCTCCCCGCAACCGTTCTAGTTTAAAGTCTCCGCAGTAGCCTTTGCAAATCTCCCCACCATATTTTGGTCCCCCTCGGGTTCAAGTGCAACCCGTCCTTTTTGTACAGGTCGCACCTTCCACAAAAGAGGTCCCAATGATCCAGAAACTTGAATCCCTGCCCTCTGCACCAATCCTTCCGCCACGCATTTATCCTCCACCTCACTCAATTCCTATTCTCACTGTTGCGTGGCACAGGCAGTAATCGTGAGATTGTTACCTTTGCGGTCCTTCTCCTTAACTCTCCTCCTAACTCCCTAAATTCTCCTTTCAGGACCTCTTCTCTTTTTCTACCTATGTCATTGGCACCTATATGTACCACGACCTCGGGCTCCTCTCCCTCCCATTTCAGGATATCTTGAACACGTTCAGACACATCCCAGACCCTGGCACCAGGGAGGCAAACTACCATCCGGGTCTCCAGACTGCGTCCACAGAATCGCCTATCCGACCCCCTGACTATAGAGTCCCCTATTACTACTGCCCTCCTCTTCTTTTCCTTATCCTTCTGAGCAACAGGGCCGGTCTCTGTACTGGAGGCCCGGCCGCTGTTGCTACCCCCAGCTAGGCCGTCCCCCCCAACAGTACTCAAACTGGAGTACTTATTGTCAAGGTCACTCCGCGGGCAATGACACCACTGGTAAATACATCGTTATCTTCATAAACATTGTTCGTTCCAATTCTACAAGGACAGAGGATGTACTGCTAATATACTGAGCAAAGCCCCCACAACTATTTTATCAACAAATATTATAGGGGAGGGTAATCCTTGACGAGACCTAATGACAAAGTTCCTTTGGCTCTTTCACCTGAAATACACTGGGACAGACTAATCTTCTGGAATCTTTTGAGGATGTAACAAGTAGAATGAATAAGGGAGAGCCAGTGGATGTAGTGTATCTGGACATTCAAAAAGGCCCTACGCAAGAGATTAGTGTGCAGAATTAGAGCACATGGTATTGGTGGTAGGGTATTGACACAAATAGAGAATTGACAGAAAGCAAAGATTAGGAATTAACGGGTCCTTTTCAGAATGGCAGGGAGGGAGTAGTGGGTTGCCGCATGGCACAGTGCTGGGACCCCAGTTATTTACAATATATATTAACGAATTAGACGATGGGAATTAAATGCAACATTAGCAAATTTGCAGATGACACAAAGCTGGGTAGCAGTGTGAACTGTGAGGAGGATGCTATGAGAATACAGGGTGAATTGGACAGGTTGGGGGAGTGGTCAGATACATGGCAGATGAAGTTTAATGCGGATAAATGTGAGGTTATCCACTTTGGTAGCAAAAACAGGAAGGCTATAGGCAATGGAAAAAAAGCTCATACTTAAATTCTGGAAAAATGCGCCCACACCAACAATAAAAATGTGGACATCAAATATGTTTGAAACATTACATCTGGAAGAGATGAGATTCCTCTTAGCAGGTAAAGCAAACCAATTCCAAAAGACGTGGTCTACGTTTATGGACCTATTACAAGCATGAGGTGCAATAGTAATTTTTAAAATAAATAAATAAATAAATGGTATCAGGACCTGGCATTGGGAGGTAAAACAACAAAAACAGACTTGGTTGGTAGTCTTTCTGCGGAGTTTAATAGAGCGATTGTCCTTACTTTCTTTTTCTTTCTTTTCTAGGGTCTACTTTCTTACTTTACTTCCTTCTCTAACTTCTTTTCTAAGGGGCTTTCTTTTCCCAACACTCTCCTGCACTTCACAACTCTTGCGCACCTTCTTTACTTTCCTTACTTCTATCTTTTTTCTTAAAGCTTTAAAAAAAAAAAAATGAAGCGGTACAAAAAATGTATTAAGATATATGTGTTGTGTGTTATTGTAATTTACCGTACATCTAATAAAAATAATTAAAAAAAAAAAAAAAAACAGGAAGGCTGATTACTATCTAAATGGCGTCAAGTTGGGAAAAGGGGAAGTACAACGGGATCTGGGGGTCCATGTACATCAGTCTATGAAAGTAAGCATGCAGGTACAGCAGGCAGTGAAGAAAGCGAATGTCTTGGTCTTTATAACAAGGGGAATCGAATATAGGAGCAAAGAGGCCCTTCTGCAGTTATACAGATCCCTAGTGAGACCACACCTGGAGTAGCGTGTGCAGTTTTGGTCCCCTAATTTGAGAAAGGACATTCTTGCTATTGAGGGAGTGCAGCGTAGGTTTACAAGGTTAATTCCCGGGATGGCGGGACTGTCATATGCTGAGAGAATGGAGCAGCTGAGCTTGTACACTCTGGAGTTTAGAAGGATGAGAGGATATCTCATTGAAACATATAAGATTGTTAAGGGCTTGGACATGCTAGAGGCAGGAAACATGTTCCCAATGTTGGGGGAGACCAGAACCAGGGGCCACAGTTTAAGAATAAGGAGTAAGCCATTTAGAGCGGAGACGAGGAAACACTTTTTGTTACAGAGAGTGGTGAGTCTGTGGAATTCTCTGCCTCAGAGGGAGGTGGAGGCAGGTTGTCTGGATGCTTTCAAGAGAGAGCTAGACAGGGCTCTTAAAAATAGCAGAGTCAGGGGATATGGGGAGAAGACAGGAACGGGGTAGTGATTGGGGATGATCAGCCATGATCATATTGAATGGCGGTGCTGGCTCAAAGGGCCGAATGGCCTACTCCTGCACCTATTGTCTATTGACAAAGATAGGTGGCAGAGTGAACTGAGAGGAGGATGCTATGAGCCTGTAGGGTGACTTGGATGGGTTGGGTGATTGGGCAGCTGCATGGCAGATGCAGTATAATGTGGATAAATGTGAGGTTATACACTTTGGTGTCAAGATCACGAAGGCAGATTATTATCTGAATGGTGTCAGATTAGGAAAAGGGGAGATGCAACGAGACCTGAGTGTGCTTGTACATCAGTTACTGAAAGTAAGCCTGCAGGTACAGCAGGCAGTGAAGAAAGCTAATGGCATGTTGGCCTTCATTGCGAGAGGATTTGAGATTAGGAGCAAGGAGGTCCTACTGCAGTTGTATAGGGCTGTAGTGAGACCACACCTGGAGTACTGTGTGCAGTTTTGGTCTCCTAATTTGAGGAAGGACATTCTTGTTATTGAGGGGGTGCAGGTAGGTTTACAAGGTTAATCCCAGGATGGCGTGACTGACATATGATGAAAGAATGGGTCGACTGGGCTTGTACTCACTGGAATTTAGAAGGATGAGAGGATATCTTGTAGAAACATATACAATTCTTAAGGGATTGGAGAGGCTAGATACAGAAAAAAATGTTCCCTTTGTTTGGGGAGTCCAGAGCCAGGGGTCACAGTTTATGAATAGGGTGTAGGCTATTTATTACTGAGATGAGGAAAACTTTTTTCACCCAGGGAATTGTGAATCTGTGGACTTCTCTGCCACAGAAGGCAGTAGAGGCCAATTCACTGGATGTTTTCAAGAGAGAGTTAGATTTAGCCCCTATGGCTAACGGAATTAAGGGATATGGGGAAGAAGCAGGGACGGGGTACTGATTGTGGATGATCAGCCACGATCATGTTGAATGATGGTGCTGACTCGAAAGGCCAAATGCCCAAGTCCTGCACCTACTGTCTTTGTTTCAATGTTTCTCTGCCTCATCACCCACAACCAGGCCAGGATCATCATGGGTCAGCTTCAGGCTACTTTACTTCCATCCGATAACTGAATACACATATTACATGTTGATACAAGTCTCCCTCCTCACATTATCCTCAGCCTTTCAGGCAGAACATGGTTTCCTTCACATTGACATTCGGGTATTGACAGTTCTGGGAGAAGTTTAATAAAAGAGTGAGTTGGTATGGAGAGAGCACTGGGTCAAGGAACTCCCCTCTCCCCATTCCAGCCTTCGGAATGCTTGCACAAACTACGAGTTCTGGATTTCTTTACCTCAAGTGAACGTGGATATAATCTCCATTATATTATCAAATGACGAGCAGAAAACCATCTGAAACATTCGCCATGCTTTTGAATCGGTTGAAGATTTGCATGGCGCACGGCCTAATTCTGTACTGCGTTGGTGGGGACAATTAGATGCTCTTTCTGTCTGTCAGTGTTCTAATCTGGGACTTCTATTTCTGAGATTATTTACATCAATGCGTCCATCGCGTCCAGCTGCGCTCTCATCTAAAATAAACACAAAAAACAATGTTCCGCAATGTGTTTATCGCAACTGACCAGAGGGATTATTTTCTGGCTACTGGCAGCAATAGTAAAGTGACCTGAGATTTCCCGGACAGGATTATCAGATTTTATTTTGTGCAAAGGTCCCTGCAATACGATGGCAGAGAATAACGCGGTGTTTGTGTGAGGGCAATGCAAGTATGCGACACCACTTCTGGAGAGCAGGCTGCTTTTCCACAATGTCCATTTGCAAGTGGATTGAAACCATTTGAACTCAGCACCTTTCATCTTGACCAAAGGACACTTGGACTGACCCAAACATGCCGCATTATTTAACGTCCATAGATTAAACTGCAAAACGTTTATATTTCAAGATTGAAAATGGAAACATTTCAGATTGGGTCGCTATATGTACTTTCCAGAGTCTCAATGTCCTAAATATCCTCACAGCCACTCCGAGCTTTAAAAATGCTTCCCTGATCAGAATCTAGCGAAATATCAAGCAATATAAACACAACAGATTCCGATTAGATCTTTGCGATTTTAGCAAGGCCGATTGTGGAATAAACAACAGCTAGGATGCAAATTACTATTTGTTTAGTGGGCCAATGATTCAAGAAGATATGCGGGACAACATTTTGTGCACAGAGTTGAGACTGGTAGCTGCCTTGGGTGTTAGTGGAGGCAGATATGACAGTAGCATCTAGATATGTGAGGAATGGAGAATTATAGCACACGTACAAACAGAAACGAGGGCGCCGTCCTGTATGGTATGGCTGCCCAGCCTGCAGCTGTCCGTCTTTTCACCTCTTTTTTTTTTTTTTAGTTAGTTAAAGTGTTTTTGTTATGGAGATCTAGTCTTTTTTATGTGGAGGGGGGGGGGGGGGGGGAAGGGGGAAACTACCTTTCAGGGTCCTTACCTTTTCGGAGAGGCAGCTTTTCTCCGGGCTGCACCGTTGACCCGTCCTCGCGGCCTACCAGCGGGCCTGGAGCGGCGTGTCCTGAGGGGACCGCCCAGAACCTCGGCTTCGGCGGCGGCACAATGCTGGAGCGCTATTGAGGAGCGGGCGATGCCTTGCCCGGGTCGCCGCGCTGGAGCTCCGGTGAGCTGAAGACCGCCAAGTAAAACATCGCGGAGCTGCAGGCGGCGGCGCTGAACTTTTCATCGGGAGCCTGGGATCTCGCGACGAGATCGCCAGTAGTGGAGCTCCATCCGGTGCGGCCTTGTTGGCTTCGGAAGCCGCGGTCTCGAGTAAGGAGGCGGCCGTTCCAAGTGTCTCAAGCCGCTGAGAGGATTCTCCCGACGCCGGAGCACCATCACCCGGCGAGAACGGCCTGGAACATCGGGCCTCCGTAGCGGCGACTGCGGAAGCCTCAATAGGCCTGACTATGGGTGAACATGGGGATGGGACTGGACTTAGTGCCTTCCCTCATAATGGAACCATTGTGGGGGATGTTTTTTATGTTAAAGTTCCTTATTATTGTCATGTTTGTATTCTTTTTTATGTGTTGCATTGGCAACAAGAATTTCACTACACCTAGGTGTATGTGACTAATAAAGAAACCTTTGAACCTTTGAACCTTTGAACCTTTGATGAGTTTTACGTGGCACCATGTTCGGCAAGGATATTAAGGGCCGACTCGCTTGTTCCTATGTTGTACTGTTCTACGTTGCCACAAGTGAACATGTCAAAATGTCGATAGCAGCGAAGCAATGTGTTTCACAACAGCTACACCAATCCACCTTGGCCGACGTGATCTCCCGTTTGCTAAACACTTTAACTTCCCGCCCATTCCCACACAGCTCTGTCCTGGGCCCCTATACTGTCAGAGTGAGGCCCAATGTACATTGGAGGAACAGCGCCTCATATTTCACTCGGGCAGCTTACACCCCCAGCGGTTGTAAATATCGATTTAACCCTTGCTTTTCCTCTCTCTCTGTCGCTCCCCATCCTAGTTCACCAACGTTTCACTGTCCTGATTAATTTCACTGATTGTATTCATTCTTGTCAGCTTCCCCTCAGCCAACAATTAACCATTCTACATTCCCTTAGCATCGTTTGCTTTGATATGCCGTTTTCACACCTTGCCCTTCCATACCTCTAAACTGTCTCTTCCCCTGACTATCAGACCTAAGAAGGGTCTCGACCTGAAACATCTCCCATTTGTTCTGTCCGGAGATGCTGCCTGTCCCACTGCGTTACTCCAGGATTTATTGCCGGTGTAAACCAGAACCTTCAGTTCCTTCATTCACAAATCCATCTCAGTTAATGTTAAAATCGTCATTGTTTCAGGTGATTAGACATAGAAACATAGAAAATAGGAGCAGGAGGAAGCCATTCAGCCCTTCGAGCCAGCACCGCTATTCATTGTGATCATGGCTGATCGTCCCCAATCAATGACCCATGCCTGCCTTCTCCCCATAACCCTTGATTACACTAGAGAGGCCAAATCAGACTACAGGAGGAAGATAGAGGACCACCTGGACAGTAACAACAGCAGGCAGGTGTGGCAGGGGATCCAGTATCTCACCAACTACAAGACCAACCTTGGAGCTGCTGAAGGTGACGCCTCGTTGGCAGAGGAGCTGAACCTCTTCTTTGCTCGCTTTGAAGTGGAGCCACCCGAGACAGCCACATCACACCACATGGTCCACAGCAGCCTAACCCTCAAGATAGAGGAGCATGAGGTGAAGCGCACGCTGCGGGCCATCAATCCAAGGAAGGCTACTGGACCCGACGGCGTCTCTGGACGCGTGCTGAAGGACTGCGCTGACCAACTGGCTGGAGTCTGTACGAGGATTTTCAACCAGTCTCTGGCCCAGTCCACTGTTCCACCCTGTCTGAAGTCCGCAACCATAGTCCCCTTGCCCAAAAAACCCACATTTCCAGCCTCAACGACTACCGGCCAGTTGCACTCACACCAGTGGTGATGAAGTGTTTTGAAAAACTGGTCCGGGGTCACATCACATCACTCCTGCCCCGAAGCTTTGACCCCCACCAGTTTGCGTACAGAGCGAATAGATCTACAGAGGACGCTGTAGCCACAGCTCTCCATGCTGCACTGTCCCACCTGGAGCAGCGGGGGAGCTACGTGCGGATGCTCTTTGTGGACTACAGCTCTGCCTTTAATACCATCCTTCCCCACAAACTGGTGGACAAACTGGGGGACTTGGGACTTCCACACTCCACCTGCATGTGGATAAATAGCTTCCTGTCGGGTCGCAGCCAGAGAGTCAGAATGGGCCATCACACATCCACGGCCCTCAGCCTCAGTACCGGCTCTCCACAGAGCTGCGTGCTGAGCCCCCTGCTCTACACCATCTACACACATGACTGCACCCCCGCCCACCACAGCAACACCATTGTCAAATTTGCGGATGACACTACGGTGGTGGGACTCATCTCCGGGGGGGACGAGTACGCCTACCGGGATGAGGTGGAGCAGCTGACAGTGTGGTGTGGAGAAAATAACCTGCTCCTCAACACCTTAAAGACAAAGGAAATAATAATAGACTTCAGAAAGAATAAAACGGACATGGTACCATTAATTATCAGGGGGGACTGTGTGGAGAGGGTGGCGGATTTCCGCTTCCTGGGAATCCATATTGAGGAGGACCTGACATGGAGCGTGAACACCTCTGCGCTGCTGAAAAAGGTCCAGCAGAGACTGCACTTCCTGAGGGTGCTCAGGAAGAATAACATCACTCAGAGACTGCTGCTGTCCTTTTATCGGTGCTCCATTGAGAGCATCCTAACATACTGTGTATGCGTATGGTACACCAGCTGCACAGCGGCTCAGAGGAAAGCGCTCCAGAGGGCCATTGACAACGCCCAGAGGATTGTCGGCTGCCCTCTCCTTACCTTGGAGGGCTTACACAGTTCCCGCTGCATCAAAAAATCCCAGAGTATTATAAAGGACATTTCCCACCCCGGACACTCCCTGTTTGAACTGTTACCGTCAGGCAGACGGTGCAGATCTACAAGGACAAGGACAAACAGACTTAAAAACAGTTTTTACCCCACTGCTATAAAGGCACTAAATGTAGCCGCCAAGGAACGCAGGGGCGATACATACTAAGAGACTGTGAAATCGACAGAAGGATGTAGGGCTGGGTGTTTATGCGTGCTATTTTTATGATATTTATTTTAGTTGTTTATCTTTTTTTAAATATTTTACCTTGTATGTATCGTTAGCTTTTAGAAATGTTTGAATGGTGCACTGACTGGCTGACATTTTACAATTTCGTTGTACATGGTTCATGTTACAATGACAATAAAGAAACTATTCTATTCTATTCTATTCTAACTCTCTCTTAAATCCATCCAGTGACTTGGCCTCCACTGCCCTCTGTGGCAGGGCATTTCACAAATTCACAACTCTCTGGGTGAAAAAGTTTCTTCTCATCTCAGTCTTAAATGACCTCCCCTTTATTCTAAGACTATGGCCCCTGGTTCAGGACTCGCCCAACATTGGGATCATTTTTCCTGCATCTAACTTGTCCAGCCCTTTTATAATTTTATATGTTTGTACAAAATTCCCCCTCATCCTTCTAAACTCCAGTGAATACAAGCCTAGTCTTTTCAATGTTTCCTCATATGACAGTCCCGCCATCCCAGGGATCAATCTCGTGAACCTACACTGCACTGCCTCCATCACAAGGATGTCCTTCCTCAAATTAGGAGACCAAAATTGTACACAATACTCCAGATGTGGTCTTACCAGAGCCCTATACAACTGCAGAAGAACCTCTTTACTCCTATACTGAAATCCTCTTGTTATGAAGGCCAACATTCCATTAGCCTTGGTCAATGAGCCAGTAGCCAGATTCTGCACCTGATCCTCGTCATGCTCATATTGCTATGATATCGCCAAATTACCACTGCCGCAAAAACCTGGGGTAATTCACTTACAGACGCTGACTCAGCGGTAGAGACCCTGGTTCAATCCAGGCCTTGGGTGCTGTCTGCGTGGAGTTTGCAACTTCTCCCTGTTACCGAGTGGCCCAATGCTTCCTCTCACATCCCAAAGCCGTGCGGGAGTGTCATTTAATTGGTCTCTATATAGTGGCCGAAATATGTGATGAGTAGATAAGAAAGGAGGATGACATAGATCCAGCGTGAATAGGTGTTCGATGGTCGGCCTGGATTCGGTGGGACGGATCTGTTTCCATTCTATAATCACTCGACTAAACTAAACTAAACTAAGCTAAACTAAACTAAACTAAACTAAACTAAGCTAAACTAAACTAAACTAAACTAAACTAAACTAAACTAAGCTAAACTAAGCTAAGCTAAGCTAAACTAAGCTAAATTAAACTAAGCTAAACTAAACTAAGCTAAGCTAAACTAAACTAAACTAAGCTAAATTAAACTAAACTAAGCTAAACTAAACTAAACTAAACTAACAAAAATTAATGTCGCCAATGTTATAACCGCAGTTGACCTGCGCCTATTTAGAATACATCGAGTTTTGTCTAATTTTTTACGATACTAGGATGTGCACTGTTCCGATCCGTCCAGGCCTTAAGCGAGTTACCCATTTTGATTACAAAGGTAGTGTTGTTTCTGAATATAATGCACTTTAGCCATTTCCTCTTTCCAAGAACAAAGTTCGGCCTCTGTGTAAGCGTTGTCATCGTGTCACATTCCGTGATGACAGAGCATCAGTCCACTCCACGTGTTATATTGCTCTGGATCCCGTCCATATGCACGTTAACCGGCCTCCGTTTACTGCGTACGGCTATTGGACATTTTGAATCTTTCATCCATTGTATCAGCATTGGCTCTCTATATTGGACGTTATGTCTGATATTGTCATAGGGCCAAAAATGATGAGCGCAAAATTGGTCCATTCGGCGCATCAAGTTTACTCCACCATTCAGTAATGGCTGATCTATCTCTCCCTCCTAACCCGATTCACCTGTCACTACCCTTAACCCAAAACATCAGTAATAATCAACAGTCTATTCTTCACTGCCTTCAAATATCAATTTACAGTACATGGCCTTCACAGCATTTGTGGCAAAGAATTCCACAGGTTCACCATCCTCCAGTTTGCACGATTGGGAGAGTCTATGACTAGACGTTACAGCCTGAGAATTAAAGGACTTTCATTTAGGAAGGAGATAATGAGAAATTTCATTCATCAGAGGGTGGTGAATCTGTGGAATTCTTTGCCACAGACGGCTGTGGAGGCCAAGTCATTGGATATGTTTAAGGAAGAGATAGATAGATTCTTGATTAGTACGGGTATCAGGGGTGAGGGGGAGAAGGCAGGAGAATGGGGTTAAGGCAGTAAGAAGAGATATATCACCAATGATTGAATGGCGGAGTAAACTTCATGGGCCGAATGATCTAATTCTACTCATGTGCCTTATGAACATTTGACCTTATAACTGACTAAAAAAATGTCTCTTCAAATACTTCATCAAAGAATGTACTTTACACTCTGAGGCTATGACCTCCAACTAGTCCTAGACTCTCCAACTAGTGGCAACATTCTCTCCACATCCACTCTATCCAAGCCTTTCACCATTCTATATGTTTCAATGTGATCCTCCCTCATTATTCTAAACTCCAGCGAGAATAGTCCCAGTGCTGTCAAACACTCATCATAGGTCAACCTACACATTCCTGAGACCATTCTTGTAAACCTCCTCTGGACCCGTAAGAGATCTTTCCTCAGAGCTGGTGCCCAAAATTGTTCAGAATATTCCAAATGCGGCCTTTCCAGCGCCTTAGCATTTTGCATCCCTGTTTTTGTATACAAGCCATCTTGAAATAACCACTGGCATCGAGTTTGCTTTCTTTACTACTGATTGGACTTGCAGATTAACTTTTGGGGAATCCTGCACTAGCACTCCCAAATCCATTTGCACCTCTTCTTCTGCTGCAGTTCTTCTGCAGTTGTATAGGGCTCCGGTGAGACCACATCTGGAGTATTGTGTACAGTTTTGGTCTCCTAATTTGAGGAAGGACATCCGTGTGATTGAGGCAGTGCAGCATAGGTTCACGACATTGATCCCTGGGATGGCGGGACTGTCATATGAGGAAAGATTGAAAAGACTAGGCTTATATTCACTGGAGTTTAGAAGGATGAGAGGGCATCTTATAGAAACATATAAAATTATAAAAGGACTGGACAAGCTAGATGCAGGAAAAAATTTCCCAATGTTGGGCGAGTCCAGAACCAGGGGTCACAGTCTTAGAATAAAGGGGAGGCCATTTAAGACTGAGGTCAGAATTTTTTTTTTCACCCAGAGTGTTGAGAACTTCTGGAATTCCCTGCCACAGAGGGCAATGGAGGTCAAGTCACTGGATGGATTTAAGAGAGAGTTAGATAGAGCTCTAGGGGCTGGTGGAATCAAGGGATATGAGGAGAAGGCAGGCACGGATTATTGATAGGGGACGATCAGCCATGATCACAATGAATGGCCGTGCTGGCTCGAAGGGCTGAATGGCCTCCTCCTGCACCTATTTTCTATGTTTCTATGTTTCTACATAGATTTTTTAGATTATCTCCCCATTTAGAAAATAGGCTATGCCTGTGCTACACTATATTCTGTCTGCCACTTCTCCGCCACTCTCACAACCTATCTAAGTCCTTCTGCAGAGTCCCTGCTTTCTCGACACTACCTGCTCCTCCATCTATTTTCGTATAATATTTAATCTTGGCCACAAAGCCTTCAAACCCCTCATTCAAATCATTAATATACAACATGAAGAGTAGCGCCTCAACACCGACCCCTGTGGGAACTACACTAGTCACTGGCAGCCAACCAGAAAAAGCCCCTTAATTGCCACTCTTTGTCTTCTGCCATCCCGCCAACCTCCTAGACATGCGAGTATCTGTCCTTTGATATCGTGGTCTCTCAGTAGCAGCCTCACGTGTGGCACCTTATCAAAGGCTTTCTGAAAATCTAAGAATAATATCTATTGACTCTCCTTTGTCTGTCCTGCTATATACTTTCAGCATATTTGACAAGCAAATCTCCCCTTCACAAAACCATGCTGACTGCACTATTTTATCATGAACTTCAAAGTACTCTGTAAATATCCTTTATAATGGACTCTAAAATCTTACCAAACACCGAAGTGAAACTAATCGACCTATAGTTCCCACTATTCTGCTTTGCTCCCTTCATGTGCATCGGGGTAATATTGGCAATTTTCCAATCATCTGCGACTACTCCTGACTCTAGTGATTCCTGAAATATCACTATCAATGCCTCAACAATCTCTAAAACTAACACTTTCAGAACCCAAGGATGCAGTCCGTTCGTTCCAGGTGACATCCACCTTCAACCCTGTCAGCTTCCCAAGCACCTTCTCCATAGTAATCAGCATTGGCTCTTTGTATAAATTACTGGATCCTATATTTAGTAAACGATGCAGTCTACAGACGCTCTACATTTGGTGTTATGTCTGATATTATGTTCATAAATTCATAAGTGAAGAGAGCAGAATTAGTCCATTCGGCACATCAAGTATACTCCGCCAGTTAGTAATGGCTGATCTATCTCTATCTCCCAACCCCAATCGCCTGTCTTCTCCCTATAGGTCCTTACATCCGTACTAATCAAGAATCTATCAATCTCTTCCTAAATATATCCATTCACTTGGCCTCCCCAGCTTTAAGTGACAAGGCATTCCACAGATGATCCACCCTGTAACTTACGAAAACCCTTATCATCTCCTTCCTCAAGGAATGTCCTTTAATTCTGAAGCTAGGACGTCTGTTCGCAAACTCTACCACTAGTGGAAATATCTTCTCTCCATAAAATCAATCCAAGCCTTTCACTATTCGGCAACTTTCAATAGCCCCCCCCCCCCCCCCCACACACACACACACACACACACACACACACACACACACACACACACACACACACACACACACACACACACACACACACACATCCTTCTAAACACCAACGAGTACAGGCTCAGTGCCGTCAAACTACCATCATTTTTTTAACCCACTCATTCCCGGCATCATTCTTGTAAACCTCCTCTGGACCTTCTCCATAGCCACCACATCCTTCCTCAGATATGGTGCCCAGAATTCCTCAAAATGTGGCCTGATGAGCTCCTGATAGAACCTCAGCATTACATCCCTGCTTTTGTATTCTAGTCCTCTTGAAATAAATGTAGCAGAGTCCTGTTTTCTCCACACTACCAGCCCCTCTAAATATTTTCGTATAATCTGCTAACTTGGCCACAAATCTTTCCATCCCCTCATCCACATCATTAATATACAACGTGAAGAGTAGCGGTTCCAACACCGAGCCCTGCGGAACTCCCCTAGTCACTGGCAGACAACCAAAGAAAACTCTTTATTCCACTCATTGCCTCCTGCCATCCAGCCAAACTGCTATCCATGCTACTATCTCCCCTTTGATACCACAAGCACTCGTCTTCCTTTGCAGTCTCGCATGTGACACTTTATCGAAGTCCTTCTGAAAATCTGGGTAAACAACATTAACTGACTTTCCGTTCCAAAGAATTCTAGCAGATATGTCAGGCAAGATCTCCCCCTCACAAACCCATGCTGACTTTGGCCTATTTTATCATGAACTTCTGGCAGGCAGGTTTGCCACTGCTATACGGGTGGTTTTAAACTGAATAAGGGGGGTGGGGTGTCAAATGGGATAGTCGAGAATGGAGTTAAAGGGAAACGGTTTCTTAAATGTGTGAGCGGAGAGACAGAGGGGTGTAAAATGAGGGTAGAAGCAATAGGGAGCAAGGTGAAATGTGGCAGGCAGACAAATCCAGGGCAAAAATCAAAAAGGGCCACTTTTCAACATAATTGTATAAGGGGTAAGAGAGTTGTAAAAACAAGCCTGAAGGCTTTGTGTCCCAATGCAAGGTGCATTCGTAATAAAGTGGATGAGTTGAATGTGCAGATAGCTATTAATGACTATGATATAGTTGGGATCACAGAGACATGGCTCCAGGGTGACCAAGGCTGGGAGCTGAACATCCAGGGATATTCAATATTCAGGAGGGATAGACAGAAAGGAAAAGGAGGTGGGGTTGCGTTGTTGGTTAGAGAGGCGATTAACGCAATGGAAAGGAAGGACATTAGCTTGGAGGATGTGGAATCGATATAGGTAGAGTTGCAAAACACAAAGGGGCAGAAAATGCTAGTGGGAGTTGTGTATAGGCCACCTAACAGTAGTAGTGGAGTTGGAGATGGTATCAAACAGGAAATTAGAAATGCGTGCAACAAAGGTAACACAGTTATAATGGGTGACTTCAATCTACATATAGATTGGGTGAATCAAATTGGCAAGGGTGCTGAGGAAGAGGATTTCTTGGAATGTATGCGGGATAGTTTTCTAAACCAACATGTAGAGGAACCAACGAGAGAGCAGGCTATTCTAGACTGGGTATTGAGCAATGAGGAAGGGTTAGTTAGCAGTCTTGTTGTGCGTGGCCCCTTGGGCAAGAGTGACCATAATATGGTTGAGTTCTTCATTAGGATGGAGAGTGACATTGTTAATTCAGAAACAAGGGTCTTGAACTTAAAGAAAGGTGATTTTGAGGGTATGAGACGTGAATTGGCCAAGATAGACTGGCAAATGATTCTTAAAGGGTTGACGGTGGATATGCAATGGAAGGCATGTAAAAACTGCATGGATGAACTACAACAATTGTTCATCCCAGCTTGGCAAAATAATCAATCAGGGAAGGTAGTGTATCTGTGGATAACAAGGGAAATCAGTGATAGTATAAAAACAAAAGATGAAGCGTACAAATTAGCCAGAAAAAGCAGCCTACCAGAGGACTGGGAGAAATTCAGAGTCCAGCAGAGGAGGACAAAAGGCTTAAATAGGAAAGGGAAAATAGATTATGAAAGAAAACTGGCAGGGAACATAAAAACTAACTGCAAAAGTTTTTATAGATATGTGAAGAGGAAAAGATTAGTTAAAACAAATGTAGGTCCCTTGCAGTCAGAAACAGGCGAATTGATCATGGGGAACAAGGACATGGCAGACCAATTAAATAACTACTTTGATTCTGTCTTCACTAAGGAAGACATAAATAATCTGCCGGAAATAGCAAGGGACCGGGGGTTAAATGAGATGGAGGAACTGAGTGAAATCCAGGTTAGCCGGGAAGTGGTGTTAGGTAAATTGAATGGATTAAAGGCCGATAAATCCCCAGGGCCAGATAAGTTGCATCCCAGAGTACTTAAGGAAGTAGTCGCAGAAATAGTGGATGCATTAATGATAATTTTTCAAAACTCTTTACATTCTGGAGTAGTTCCTGAGGACTGGAGGGTAGCTAATGTAACCCCACTTTTTAAAAGGGAGGGAGAGAGAAAACGGGGAATTACAGACCAGTTATTCTAACATCGGTGGGGGGGGAAATTCTGGAGTTGGTTATTAAAGATGGGATAGCAGCACATTTGGAAAGTGGTGAATTCATTGGACAAAGTCAGCATGGATTTATGAAAGGTAAATCATGTCTGACGAATCTTATAGAATTTTTCGAGGATGTAACTAGTAGAGTGGATAAGGGAGAACCAGTGGATGTGTTATATCTGGACTTTCAGAAGGCTTTCGACAAGGTCCCACATAAGAGGTTAGTATGCAAACCTAAAGCACACGGTATAGGGGGTTCAGTATTGATGTGGATAGAGAACTGGCTGGCAGACAGGAAGCAAAGAGTAGGAGTAAACGGGTCTTTTTCACAATGGCAGGCAGTGACTAGTGGGGTACCACAAGGCTCAGTGCTGGGACCCCAGCTCTTTACAATATATATTAATGATTTGGACGAGGGAATTGAATGCAACATCTCCAAGTTTGTGGATGACACGAAGCTGGGGGGCAGTGTTAGCTGTGAGGAGGATGCTAGGAGGCTGCAAGGTGACTTGGATAGGCTGGGTTAGTGGGCAAATGCATGGCAGATGCAGTATAATGTGGATAAATGTGAGGTTATTCACTTTGGTGGCAAAAACAGGAAAGTAGACTATTATCTGAATGGTGGCCAATTAGGAAAAGGGGAGATGTAACGAGACCTGGGTGTCATGGTACACCAGTCATTGAAAGTAGGAATGCAGGTGCAGCAGGCAGTGAAGAAAGCGAATGGTATGTTAGCATTCATAGCAAAAGGATTTGAGTGTAAGAGCAGGGAGGTTCTACTGCAGTTGTACAGGGTCTTGGTGAGACCACACCTGGAGTATTGCGTACAGTTTTGGTCTCCTAATCTGAGGAAAGACATTCTTGCCATAGAGGGAGTGCAGAGAAGATTCACCAGACTGATTCCTGGGATGTCAGGACTTTCATATGAAGAAAGACTGGATAGACTCGGCTTGTACACGCTGGAGTTTAGAAGATTGAGGGGGGATCTTGTAGAAACTTACAAAATTCTTAAGGGGTTGGACTGGCTAGATGCAGGAAAATTATTCCCGATGTTGGGGAAGTCCAGAACTAGGGGTCACAGTTTAAGGATAAGATGGAAGTCTTTTAGGACCGAGACGAGAAAACCTTTTTTTACACAGAGAGTGGTGAATCTCTGGAATTCTCTGCCACAGAAGGTAGTTGAGACCAGTTCATTGGCTATGTTTAAGAGGGAGTTAGATGTGGCCCTTGTGGCTAAAGTGATCAGGGGGTATTGAGAGAAGGCAGGGATGGGATTCTGAGTTGGATGATCAGCCATGATCATATCGAATGGCGGTGCAGGCTCGAAGGGCCGAATGGCCTACTCCTGCACCTATTTTCTATGTTCTATGTTCTATGTTTTAAAAAAAGCGGAGCCTAGATGCCTCTATTATTAACAACTATAGACCAATATCAAACCTATCTTTCATAAGTAAAATCATTGAGAAAGTTGTCCTCCAGCAACTTAATCACTTCCTGGCTTCAACTGGCTGCTACGACAACTTCCAGTCAGGATTTCGACCTCTTCATAGCACCGAGACTGCCCTTATTAAAGTTGTAAACGACATCCGTCTTAACACAGACTCTGGCAAAGTTTCAATATTAATGCTATTAGACCTCAGTGCTGCATTCGACACTGTTGATCACTCAATACTTTTGGACAGGTTGTAAAAATGGGTGGGGCTTTCAGGCACAGTCTTAAGTTGGTTCAGGTCATATCTACAAGATAGGAACTATTTTGTTTCCATTGGCGACTTTGTATCAGAACCAACCAACGTGACGTGTGGAGTCCCGCAAGGTTCGATCTTAGGGCCCTCTTTATTCAACATCTACATGCTCCCACTAGGGCAAATCATGCCAAATAATAATATTGACCACCACTGCTATGCCGATGACACTCAAATCTATGTAGCGCTATCACCAAATGACAATCGCCCCATAGATCTGCTGTGCCAGTGCATTGAGCAAGTCAAAGACTGGATGTGCCAAAATTTTCTCCAACTAAATAAGGACAAAACGGAGATAATTGTTTTTGGTGCTAAAAAAGAAAGGCTTAAAGTAACCCAACACCTTCACTCTCTGTCCCTGAAAACTTCAAACAAAGCCAGAAATCTTGGGGTTATTATGGATTCAGATTTACATTTCGACAGTCACATCAAATCAGTAACAAAATCGGCCTACTATCACCTCAAAAACGTAGCAAGATTAAGAGGACTCATGTCAGCTCAAGACTTAGAAAAACTTGTACATGCCTATATTACTAGTAGGCTAGATTATTGTAACGGTCTCCTTGCAGGTCTTCTGAAAAAAAACTGTCAGGCAGCTACAGCTTGTTCAGAACGCTGTTGCTAGAGTTCTAACAAAGACCAAAACATTTGAACACAATACACCAATTCTTAAATCCTTACATTGGCTCCCTGTATGTCAGAGAATTGATTTCAAAATCCTGCTGCTCACCTATAAATCACTACATGGTTTAGGACCAAAGTATATCACTGACATGCTTCCACTATATAAGCCTTCTAGACCGCTAAGATCTTCTGAAACCAATCTGTTAGTGATTCCCAGAGTAAATACAAAACATGGGAAAGCAGGATTTAGTTACTATGCAACAAATAGCTGGAATAAACTTCCTGAAGATTTAAGACTTGCCTCAACTTTGACCACTTTTAAAACAAGACTGAAAACTTTTATATTTACTTTAGCTTTCAGCTAAATCTTAACTACATTGCACTTTTAACTTTTGCACTTTTTATAATGCATTTTTAATTTTGCTTTTCTTTTCTTTTAATTCTTCTATTTTATTTCATTTTATTATTTCATTTTATTGTATGACATGTTTTATGTGAAGCACTTTGAGTCTGCCTCGTGTATGAAATGTGCTATATAAATAAAGTTGCCTTGCCTTGCCTTGCCTATGTTCTAACTCCATAACCACATCCTTTATAACGGACTCTTATAAAATCTTCTCATCCTTTATACAATCTTACCAACCAGTGACGTCAGCCTGGCCGGCTTAAAGTTTCCACTATTCTGCTTTGCTCCCTTCTTGTACAGCAGAATACTATTGGCAATTTCCCAATCATCCGGAACTGCTCCTGACTCTAGTGACTCTTGAAATATCACTATTCATGCCTCCACAATCTTTAAAACCACCTCTTTCTGAACCCTGGGTGCACTCCATCCGGCCCAGGTAACCTATTCACCTTCAGATCTTTCAGTTTCCCAAGCATATTCTTACTATTAGCCACTTAACTAACTTCCACCTCCTGACTCTCTTGAATTTCAGGAATGTTCTGTGGTCTCCCAGTGTGAAGACGGATGCAAAAAAAGTTATTCATTCTTCTGCCATTTCTTTATTCTCCATTATCACATCTCCTCCACTATTCCAGCGGTCCAATGTCCACTTCTTTCTTACTCTTTATATATCTGAAGAAACTCTTACTATCCTATTTTATATTATTGGCAATCTTACCTTCATATTTCACGTTTTCTCCGCATCTTGCCTTTTTATTTACCTTCTGTTGTTCTTTAAAAGCTTCCCAAACCTCTGGCTTCCCACTAATCTTTGCAATGTTATCTACCTTCTATTTTGGTTTTATTCTGCCCTTGCCTGCAACAATTAATATTTGCATTATTAATTGTTGTGACAGTATTTGTGCTAGATTAGAGTATTTTTCTTTCAGGTATGCCAGACGTGTTCCATTTTTACATCGCCGCTCCCTAACCTAGTGTTGTGTATCCTTTTCAACAACCATCTAATATGTACCAGTCCGTTGATATAACAGAAATAATGTGGACACTCCATTAAAATTATCTATAGATCACCGATAGATGTTTAGTGTACAGTGGAACGGGTTCGGAGGCATGAGCCTCATTTATTTACTCTGATCCCTGGAACTGGAACCCATAATATCCTGCCTTTGAATGACTGACGCCCTTCATTTCCATCTACCACTTGCTTGTCCGAGTAAGTACACTGATGATCCCCGGTAGTAATGAGGCAATTGTGTTATTGGACATCAGCCATTGCAACTCCAGAAACAGGCCCCAATCCTCATCCACGAGGGTATGGTCCCAGTTCACGTTTTCGTCATTTTCCACCCATTGGTTCCGCATTTGTAGTGAACACATGACCCAGTATGACATCCATAGTTCAGAAGAGGATGCCTATGGGATTAATAGACAATAGACAATAGGTACAGGAGTAGGCCATTCGGCCCTTCCAGGCAGCACCACCATTCAATGTGATCATGGCTGATCATCCACAATCAGTACCCCGTTCCTGCCTTCTCCCCATATCCCCTGACTCCGCTATTTTTAAGAGCCCTCTCTAGCTCTCTCCTGAAAGCATCCAGAGAACCCGCCTCCACCACCGTCTGAGGCAGAGAATTCCACAGACTCACCACTCTCTGTGAGAAAAAGTGTTTCCTCGTCTCCGTTCTAAATGGCTTGCCCCTTATTCTTAAACTGTGGCCCCTGGTTCTGGACTCCCCCAACATCGAGAACACAATACTCCAGATATGGTCTCACTAGGGCTCTGTACAACTGCAGAAGGACTTCTTTGCTCCTATATTCGATTCCTCTTGGTATAAAGGCCATGGTTTTCAAGGGAAATTGGACACTTGGTTCGGAAAAAGAGAGAGATCTACAATAATTATAGGCAGCATGGAGTCAATGAGGTGCTTGAGGAGTATAAAGAATGTAAAAAGAATCTTAAGAAAGAAATTAGAAAAGCTAAAAGAAGATATGAGGTTGCTTTGGCAAGTTAGGTGAAAGTAAATCCAAAGGGATTCTACAGCTATGTTAACAGCAAAAGGATAACGAGGGATAAAATTGGTCCATTAGAGAGTCAGAGTGGACAGCTATCTGCAGAGCCAAAAGCGATGGGGGAGATATTGAACAATTTCTTTTCTTCGGTATTCACCAAGGAGAAGGATATTGAATTATGTGAGGTAAGGGAAACAAGTAGAGCAGCTATGGAAACTATGAGATTCAAAGAAGATGAAGTATGGACACTTTTGAAAAATATGAAAATGGATAAGTCTCCAGGTCCTGACATGATATTCCCTAGGACATTGAGGGAAGTTAGTGTAGAAATAGCAGGGGCTATGACAGAAATATTTCAAATGTCATTAGAAACGGGAATAGTGCCGGAGGATTGGTGTACTGCGCATGTTGTTCCATTGTTTAAAAAGGGTTCTAAGAGTAAGCCGAGCAATTATAAACCTGTTAGTTTGACGTCAGTGGTGGGCATATTAATGGAAAGGATACTTAGAGATCTATATAACTAAAAGTCTGATCTTGACTGCTTTTGGCCCACTGTGCTGCGATTTCTGAGAGAACGCCGCCACCTACGGCCGTCATTTTTGGCCACCTCGCTCAGAGCACACGTCTACCTTCCTGGACCAGAGGATTTTTCCCATCGATGAAAATTCAGAGAGATATTAATGTTTTTTTTAATTTCACCATTCTCTCTGCTGCCCCTGCTGGAGGGACTATAAAACCAGGAAGTGGTGTGCCTCACTCAGTCTCTGCAAGATGGAGGTCACGTCTCTCTGAGCTCTGAATAGCACTGAATGCATGTCTACTCAATTGTGAGTGCCCTTAATATGGTTTGAAAATGAAAATATGGTTGGTTTGAAGTAAAAAGGCACTGCCTGCAAATGGTTGTTTGGGGGGTTTGGGTTGAAGTAAAAAGGCACTCTCCCCTCCTCTCTCTCCCCACCCCCCCCCCCTCTCTTCCCCCCCCCTCCCACCTCTTCTCCCTCCCCCCTTCTCTCTCTCCTCTTTTTCTCCCCCTCCTCCCCTCCCCCACCCTCCCTCCCCTAAACCCCCCTCACCTCCACACCCCCTACCCCCTTCCCTCCACCCACCCCCATCCCTGCTCCCCACCTCTCCCCCCTCCCTTCACCTCACCCCCCTCTCAGCACCCCATCTCTCTCCCCCTCACTCAGCACGGCCTCTCTCCCCCTACCTCCCCCCCACCCCCCCCCTCCCCCTCCTCCCCTCCATCCCCTCCCCAAAACCTCTCTCCACTAAGCCCCCCTCCCCTCCACAGCCCCTACACTCCACCCTCCCTCCCCCTCCCTGCTCCCCACCTCTCCCCCCTCTCCTCACCCCCTCACTCTCACCCCCTCTCTCGTCCCCTCCGCTCTCTCTCTACTCCCCTCCCTCTTTCCCCTCCTCCCCCCCCTTTCCCCCCTCACCCACCCTCGCTCTTCTCCTCCTCTCCATCCCCTCTCCCTCTTGCCCCTCTCTCTTTGTCTCTGCCTCTCTCTCTGTCTCTGCCCCTTCTCTCTCTGCCCTCACTCTCTAACCCCGCCTCCCCTCTCTAGATGTGACTGCAAGTTGGGGACTAGCGTCAGTAGATAGGGTGGTTATGGGGTAAAAGGAGCAAATGAATAATATTAATATAATATCAAGGGGGGTAATTAGCATGAGTGCAGGGGGGGGGGGTAGTTAGTGTGTGTGACGCTGCATGCCGCCTCCCCCCCCCACAACCGCACGTTGGGGGAACAGACCCAACGGGTCTGCACTTGGTCGAGTAATATATATAAGCATCTGGATAAACAGGGTCTGATTAGGAACAGTCAACATGGATTTGTGCCTGGGAGGTCATGTTTGACTAATCTTCTTGAATTTTTTGAAGAGGTTACTAGGGAAATTGATGGGGGGTAAAGCAGTGGATGTTGTCTATATGGACTTCAGTAAGGCCTTTGACAAGGTTCCTCATGGAAGGTTGGTTAAGAAGGTTCAATTGGTGGTTATTAATGGTGGAGTAGCAAGATGGATTCAACAGTGGCTGAATGGGAGATGCCAGAGAGTAATGGTGGATGGTTGTTTGTCAGGTTGGAGGCCGGTGTCTAGGGGGGTGCCTCAGGGATCTGTGTTGGGTCCACTGTTGTTTGTCATGTACATCAATGATCTGGATGATGGTGTGGTAAATTGGATTAGTAAGTATGCAGATGATACTAAGGTGTTGTGGATAATGAAGTAGATTTTCAAAGTCTACAGAGAGATTTAGGCCATTTGGAAGAGTGGGCTGAAAGATGGCAGATGGAGTTTATTGCTGATAAGTGTGAGGTGCTACATCTTGGCAGGACAAATCAAAATAGGACGAACATGGTAAATGGTAGTGAATTGAGGATTGCAGTTGAACAGAGGGATCTAGGAATAACTGTGCATAGTTCCCTGAAGATGGAATCTCATGTAGTTAGGGTGGTAAAGAAAGCTTTTGGTGTGCTGGCCTTTATAAATCAGAGCATTGAGTATAGAAGTTGGGATGTAATGTTAAAATTGTACAAGGCATTGGTGAGGCCAATTCTGGAGTATGGTGTACAATTTTGGTCGCCTAATTATAGGAAGGATGTCAACAAAATAGAGAGAGTACAGAGGAGATTTACTAGAATGTTGCCTGGGTTTCAGCAACTAAGTTACAGAGAAAGGTTGAACAAGTTAGGTCTTTATTCTTTGGAGCGCAGAAGGTTAAGGGGGGACTTGATAGAGGTCTTTAAAATGATGAGAGGGATAGACAGAGTAGACATGGATAAGCTTTTCCCATTGAGAGTAGGGAAGATTTAAACAAGAGGACATGACTTGAGAATTAAAGGACAGAAGTTTAGGGGTAACATGAGGGGGAACTTCTTTACTCAGAGAGTGGTAGCTGTGTGGAATGAGCTTCCAGTGGAAGTGGTGGCGGCAGGTTCGATTTTATCATTTAAAAATAAATTGGATAGGTATATGGACGGGAAAGGAATGGAGGGTTATGGTCTGAGTGCAGGTAGATGGGACTTGGGCAAAATACGTGTTCAGCACAGACTTGAAGGGCCGAAATGGCCTGTTTCCGTGCAGTAATTGTTATATGGCTATATGTATCTGCATGCTTACTTTCATAGACTGATGAACAAGGATCCCGAGTTCCCGTTGTACTTCCCCTTTTCCCAACTTGATGCCATTTAGATAGTAATCTGCCTTCCTGTTTTTGCTACAATAGTGGATATCCTCACATTTATCCGCATTAAACTTCATCTGCCATGCATCTGCCCAATCCCCCAACCTGTCCAAGTCACCCTGCATTCTCATAGCATCCTCCTCACAGTTCACACTGCCACCCAGCTTTGTGTCATCTGAAAATTTGCTAATGTTTCTTTCAATCCCTTCATCCAAATCATTGATGTATATTGTAAATAGCTGCGGTCCCAGCACCGAGCCTTGCGATACCCCACTAGTCACTGCCTGCCATTCTGAAAGGGACCCATTAATCCCTACTCTTTGTTTCCTGTCTGCCAACCACTTCTCTATCCATGTCAGCACTCCACCCCCAATACCATGTGCTTCCAGTAGGAGGGGGAGGGACTATAAAACCCGGAAGTGTGGGCGGGGCTCAGTCTGTTAGCAAGATAGTGAGGGAGAGGTCACGACTCTCTGTCTGAGCTGGGAAACTACAGAACACTGTGAGTACTTGAATAAATGATTTGTTAGCCCTTAATGAAAATGAAATGAGTTGTTTGGCCTGCCCTGTGCTTGAAACTGCAATGGCAATGGAAATGGAAATGTAGTGAAAATGCAATGAGCTGTTTGGCTTGAGCCTGCCTTGTATTTGAAAGTGCAATGGCAATGGAATGTAGTGAAAATGCAATCAGCTATTTGGCTTGTCTTCAGGCTCCTGTACTTTCTACCTGAAGTTAGCGGGGAGATGCGTGTGTGGCCATGATGGTGTGGGTCTTTGATGATACTGCCAGCCTTTTTGAGGCAGCGACTGTGATAGATCCCCTCGATGGAAGGTAGGTCAGAGCCAATGATCTACTGGGCAGTGTTTACTACTTTTTGTAGTCTTTTCCGCTCCAGGGCGCTCAAGTTGCCGAACCAAGCCACGATGCAACCGGTCAGCATGCTCTCTACTGTGCACCTGTAAAAGTTAGAGAGTCATCCTTGACATACTGACTCTCCGTAATCTTCTCCGGAAGTAGAGGCACTGATGTGCTTTCTTTGTTATTGCATCAATGTTCTCGGACCAGGAAAGTTCTTCAGAGATGTGCATGCCCAGGAATTTGAAGCTCTTGACCCTTTCCACCATCTACCCATTGATATAAACGGGACTGTGGGTCCCCATTCTACCCCTTCCAAAGTCCACAATCAGTTCTTTGGTTTTGCTGGTGTTGGGGGCCAGGTTATTGTGCTGGCACCATTTGGTCAGTCGGATGATCTCACTTCTATACTCTGACTCGTCCCCATCAGTGATATGTCCCACAACAGTGGTGTCGTCAGCGAACTTGATGATGGAGTTCGCACCATGACCGGCTATGCAGTCATGAGTATAGAGTGAGTACAGCAGGGGGCTGAGCACGCAGCCTTGAGGTGCTCCCGTGCTGATTGTTATTGAGGCTGACAGATTTCCACCAATACGAACAGTCTGTGATCTGTGAATGAGGATGTCGAGGATCCAATTGCAGAGGGATGCGCAGAGACCTAGTCCTGCGAGTTTGGTCACCAGCTTGGAGCGGATGATTGTATTAAATGCCGAGCTGTAATCAATGAATAACAGCCTGACATGTGAGTTTTTGTTGTCCAAGTGGTGCAGAGCGGAGTGGAGGGCCAGCGAGATCGCATCCACCGTTGATCTGTTGTGGCGGTTAGCGAACTGCAGTGGGTCCAGGTTTTTGTCGAGGTAGGAGTTGATTTGCACCATGATCAACCTCTCAAAGCACTTCATCACCACAGGCGTTAGTGCCACTGGTCGATAGTCATTGAGGCACGTCACCTTACTCTTCTTGGGCACTGGTATAATTGATGCCCTTTTAAAGCAGGTGCGAACCTCGGACCTCAGAAGTGAGAGGTTAAAAATGTCCGTAAATACTGCAGCTAGTTGGTCCGCACAGGTTTTTAGAACACGACCAGGTATACCATCAGGTCCAGGTGTTTTTCGAGGGTTCACCCCTCTGAAGGATTTCATGACATCAGCCTTTGTGACTGAAACTGAAATACCATCACAGCGAATGGGAGCTTGAGAAGGCACATCGGTGTTCTCCCTATCAAAGCGTGCGTAAAACGCATTGAGCTCGTCAGGGAGCGATGCTACGCCGACATTCGAGCTGCCTCCTGGTTTAGCCTTGTAGGAGGTGATTGCATTCAGGCCCCGCCACAGCTGCTGAACATTTGTCTCATCCTCCAGTTTGTAGCAGAAGTCCCTTTTGGCCTTTTTGATGGCCTTACCAAGGTCGTATCTGGACCTCTTGTAGGCCACTGTATCACCAGACATGAATGCCCGGTGTCTGGTCTTCAGAAGAGTGCGGATCTCAAAGTTCATCCAAGGTTTCTGATTGGGAAACACTCGGAAGGTTTTTGTTGGGTTGCAGTCCTCCACACATTTCTTTATGAAGTCTGTAACGACTGTGGCGTATTCGCACAGGTCCGTTGCCGAGTCCTTGAACATTGCCCAGTCTACAGACTTCAAACAGTCCTGGAGTTGCCCCCCCAACCAGCTCTGAACAGTCCTCACCTCTGGGGGTGCGCTCTTTAATTGCTGCCTCTAGGCCCCTCAGCCCCTCGGACTCCACCAAAACGATAGCAGGCAGCCTTGGAAGCCTAACTTCCTTACTCAAACCGCACGTCAAAAACCTTGGTGTGATATTTGACTCCGTATTGAAGTTTGACAAACAAGTTCGGCTCGAAGGGCCGAATGGCCTACTCCTGCACCTATTTTCTATGTTTCTATGTTTTTAAGTCAATGCTGTGGTTAAAGCTAGCTTCTTCCAGCTTCGCACGATAGCTAAAATCAAACCATTCCTCTAATCGACGACCTCGAAAAGATCATCCACTCATTTATCTTATCCCACCTTGATTACTGCAACTCCCTCTACACTGGCATCAGCCAATCATCCCTGTCCCGCCTGCAATTGGTCCAAAACGCCGCAGCGAGACTCCTGATGGGTACCCGTAAAAGGGACCACATCACCCCGATCCTAGATTAGATTAGATTAAACTTTATTAATCCCCTTATTCAGGGGAAATTCTGATGTCCTTGCAGCACACTAATAAAAATACAACATAGCATTCAAAAAGAAGTTCAACACAAAAAACATCCCCCCACAGTGATTCCCACTGTGGGGGAAGGCACAAAGTCCAGTCCCCATCCTCTTGTCCACCCAAAGTCTGGCCTATTGAGGCCTCCACAGTCGCCGCCACGGCGCCCGATGTTCTCGCCGGGTGATGGTGCTCCGGCGTCGGGAGAACCCCCAGCGGCTTGGGGTGCCAGAAACGGCCGCCTTCCCACCGGAGGCCGCGGCTTCCAAGCCAACAGACCGCGCCGGACGGAGCTCCGCACACTGGCGATCTCAGCAAGAGAACCCAGGCTCCGGGATGTAAGTTCAGCGCCGCAGCTGGCCGCTCCACAGAACTGCGGCTCCACAATGTTCTTATCGGCGGTCCCAGCATACTGGAGTTCCAGCGCGGCGACCCAGGAAAGGCATCGCCCGCTCCACGACAGCGCTCCAGCGCTGCGCCGCCGCCAAAGCCGATGTTCTGCGCCGCCGCCAAAGCCGATGTTCTGGCCCGTCCCCTCAGGGAAACGTCGCTCCAGGACCCGCTGGTAGGCCGCAAGGACAGGTCGAAGTCGCTGCTCGGAGGAAGGCAACCCCTCCGACCAGGTAGGGACTCGAAAAGCTGTTTCCCCCTTCCCCCCCACCACCCCCCACACATAAAAAGATTAGGCCCCCTGACTACACACTCAACGTACTAAAAATAATAAAAAAGAAGGGAAAAAAAAACGGACAGCTGCAGGACAGGCAGCCGTTCAGGACAGCACCTCCTCCTAGTCTCTCTCCATTGGCTCCATGTGTGGTTCAGAATCAATTTCAAGCTCCTCCTATATGTATACAAAGCCCTTAACGGGCTTGCCCCCACCTACATCAAAAATCTGCTAACCCACCATTCTACCGCCAGGTCCCTCAGGTCGGCTGACTTGGGGCTACTGACTATCCCGCGGTCCAGGTTTAAGCTCAGGGGCGACCGCGCTTTTGCGGTTGCAGCACCTAGACTGTGGAACAGCATCCCTCTCCTCATCAGAACTGCCCCCTCCATCGACTCTTTTTTACACTGAGCGGCGGACTGGCTTGCGATGCGAATAGGGCTGTTGAGCCAAAACCAAAAAGGCTAAAGTCAGGCAACGCCATTGTAGTGGGAGGTTCCATTGTGAGAGGTACGGACAGGGGTTTCTGCGGCAAGAGATGGGATGCGAGGAAGGTGTGCTGCCTTCCTGGGGTGCCAGGATCCAGGATGTCACGGACAGAGTGCAGAAAATCCTCAAGGGCGAAGGTGAACAGCCGGAAGTGGTAGTGCATGTCGGCACAAACGATGTCGGAAAGAAGGGGATGAATATTCTGCAGCGTGACTTTCGAGAGCTCGGAAAAATGCTGAAAAGCAGGACCTCCAGGGTTGTTATCTCCGGTTTGCTTCCAGTTCCTCGTGCTGGTGAGATCAGGAACAGGGAGATACGGGGCCTGAATGCGTGGCTGAGGAACTGGTGCACAGGGCAGGGATTTAGATTCTTAGATCACTGGGATCTGTTTTGGAGTAAGGGGGAACTGTACAAAAGGGACGGATTACATCTTAACAGGTGGGGGGCCAGCATTCTGGCAGGCAGGTTTGCCACTGCTACACGGGTGGTTTTAAACTGAATAAAGGGGGTGGGGTGTTGAATGGGATAGTTGAGGATGGAGTTAAAGGGAAAGGGTTTCTTAAATGTGTGAGCGTGGAGACAGAGGGGTGCAAAATGAGGGTAGAAGCAATAGGTAGAAAGGTGAAAAATAAAAGTAGCAGGCCAGCAAATCCAGGGGAAAAATCAAAAAGGGCCACTTTTCAACATAATTGTATAATGTTGTGACTGCGGCTCTGGCTGCAGCGGCTCATCGGCAGTCCCGTTTGTTTTGTGTTTTTTGTGTTGTTTATTTTGTTTTGGTTAGTCTAGTTTTTGGTTTTTAGTGGTGTTTTGTGGGGGTGGGGGGGTTGAAACGGGGTTTGCAGTCTCTCCCTGCGGGGGAATGCGACTTTTTTGTCGTATTCCCCTTCTCTGCCTCCGTCTGCGCTGAGGCCTAATGGAGCTGATGACCTCGAGGCTCCGGAGGCAGAGCCCGTCAGGACTCGCCCTGAGCTCGCTCCCGTGAGGGCGGTCCGGCTCAGGAGACGTGCGGCCAGGTGGAACGAGGCTGCCGTCGGAGCGGCCGAGCTCGGGGAGGTGCGGCGCTCGCAGCCCGAGGGAGGTTCGGCGCCCAAGATGGGTCGGCCCGGCCCGGGGAAGAAGCAACGCCCATGTCGGGGCGGCCCGGCCCGGGGGAGGTTCGGCGCCCAAGTCGGGGCGGCCCGGCCGGGGGAAGAAGCGGCGCCCAAGTCGGGGCAGCCCGGCCCGAGGGAGAAGCGACGCCCATGTCGGGGGCGGCCCGGCCCGAGGCTGAAGACGGCACGGTACTCACGTGAGGGTGGCTGGGACGGTGTTCTTGCGGTGGTGGACTGAGTCCGGGGTTCGGCCACGGGCCAGCGGCTGTGTCTGCAGGACTGGTGGGCGGCAGCTTCGACCAACCCGGGCCGCGGTGTTTGAGCCGCGGGACTGTTGTAACATCGCCCGGGGGTATCGCCTCGGCGCAGAGGGAGAAGAGGAGGGAAGAGACTGCAGACCTAAGACTTTTGCCTCCATCACATTGAGGAGGTGTTGGGTGGACTCACTGTGGTGGATGTTAATATGTGTTTATTGTTGTTTTTTATTGTATGTATGACTGCTAAAATTTTGTTCAGACTTCGGTCTGAATGACAATAAAAGGCTATCTATCTATAAGGGGTAAGTGTGTTGTAAAAACAAGCCTGAAGGCTTTGTGTCTCAATGCAAGGAGCATTCGTAATAAGGTGGATGAGTTGAATGTGCAGATAGCTATTAATGATTATGATATAGTTGGTATCACGGAGACATGGCTCCAAGGTGACCAAGGCTGGGAGCTGAACATCCAGGGATATTCAATATTCAGGAGGGATAGACAGAAAGGGAAAGGAGGTGTGGTAGCGTTGCTGGTTAGAGAGCAGATTAACGCAATAGAAAGGAAGGACATTAGCTTGGAGGATGTGAAATCGATATGGGTAGAGCTGCGAAACACTAGGGGGCAGAAAACGCTAGTGGGAGTTGTGTACAGGCCACCTAACAGTAGTAGTGGAGTTGGGGATGGCATCAAACAGGAAATTAGAAATGCGTGCAACAAAGGTAAAACAGTTATAATGGGTGACTTCAATCTACATATAGATTGGGTGCTGAGGAAGAGGATTTCCTGGAATGTAGGCGGGATAGTTTTCTAAACCAACATGCAGAGGAATCAATGAGAGAGCAGGCTATTCTAGATTGGGTATTGAGTAATGAGGAAGGGTTAGTTAGCAGTCTTGTTGTGCGTGGCCCCTTGGGCAAGAGTGACCATAATATGGTTGAGTTCTTCATTAGGATGGAGAGTGACATTGTTCATTCAGAAACAAGGGTCCTGAACTTAAAGAAAGGTAACTTTGAGGGTATGAGACGTGAATTGGCCTAGATAGACTGGCAATTGATTCTTAATGGGTTGACGGTGGATATGCAATGGAAGGCATTTAAAGACTGCATGGATGAACTACAACAATTGTTCATCCCAGTTTGGCAAAAAAATAAATCAGGGAAGGTAGTGCATCCGTGGATAACAAGGGAAATCAGGGATAGTATCAAAACAAAAGATGAAACCAGAAAAAGCAGCCTACCAGAGGACTGGGAGTAATTCAGAGTCCAGCAGAGGAGGACAAAGGGCTCCCTTAATTAGGAAAGGGAAAATAGATTATGAAAGAAAACTGGCAGGGAACATAAAAACTGACTGCAAAAGCTTTTATAGATATGAGAAGAGAAAAAGATTAGTTAAAACAAATGTAGGTCCCTTGCAGTCAGAAACAGGTGAATTGATCATGGGGAACAAGGACATGGCAGGGCAATTGAATAACTACTTTGGTTCTGTCTTCACTAAGGAAGACATAAATAATCTGCCGGAAATAGCAGGGGATCGGGGGTCAAATGAGATGGAGGAACTGAGTGAAATCCAGGTTAGTCAGGAAGTGGTGTTAGGTAAATTGAATGGATTAAAGGCCGATAAATCCCCAGGGCCAGATAGCTGCATCCCAGAGTACTTAAGGAAGTTGCCGCAGAAATAGTGGATGCATTAGTGATTTAACTCTTTATATTCTGGAGTAGTTCCTGAGGATTGGAGTGTAGCTAATGTAACCCCATTTTTTAAAAAGGGAGGGAGAGAGAAAAGGGGAATTACAGACCAGTTAGTCTAACGTCTAACGTCGGTAGTGGGGAAACTGCTAGAATCAGTTATTAAAGATGGGATAGCAGCACATTTGGAAAGTGGTGAAATCATTGGACAAAGTCAGCATGGATTTATGAAAGGTAAATCATGTCTGATGAATCTTATAGAATTATTCGAGGATGTAACTAGTAGAGTGGATAAGGGAGAACCAGTGGATGTGTTATATCTGGACTTTCAGAAGGCTTTCGACAAGGTCCCACATAAGAGATTAGTATACAAACTTAAAGCACACGGTATTGGGGGTTCAGTATTGATGTGGATAGAGAACTGGCTGGCAGACAGGAAGCAAAGAGTAGGAGTAAACGGGTCCTTTTCACAATGGCAGGCAGTGACTAATGGGGTACCGCAAGGCTCAGTGCTGGGACATGAGCTATTTACGATATATATTAATGATTTGGATGAGGGAATTGAAGGCAATATCTCCAAGTTTGCGGATGACACAAAGCTGGGGGGCAGTGTTAGCTGTGTGGAGGATGCTAGGAGGCTGCAAGGTGACTTGGATAGGCTGGGTCAGTGGGCAAATTCATGGCAGATGCAGTATAATGTGGATAAATGTGAGGTTATCCACTTTGGTGGCAAAAACAGGAAAGTAGACTATTATCTGAATGGTGGCCGATTAGGAAAGGGGGAGATGCAACGAGACCTGGGTGTCATGGTACACCAGTCATTAAAAGTAGGCATGCAGGTGCAGCAGGCAGTGAAGAAGGCGAATGGTGTGTTAGCATTCATAGCAAAAGGATTTGAGTATAGGAGCAGGGAGGTTCTACTGCAGTTGTACAGGATCTTGGTGAGACCACACCTGGAGTATTGCGTACAGTTTTGGTCTCCTAATCTGAGGAAAGACATTCTTGCCATAGAGGGAGTACAGAGAAGGTTCACCAGACTGATTCCTGGGATGTCAGGACTTTCATATAAAGAAAGACTGGATAGACTCGGTTTGTACTCGCTAGAATTTAGAAGATTGAGGGGGGATCTTATAGAAACTTACAAAATTCTTAAGGGGTTGGACAGGCTAGATGCAGGAAGATTGTTCCTGATGTTGGGGAAGTCCAGAACAAGGGGTCAAAGTTTAAGGATAAGGGGGAAATCTTTTAGGACCGAGATGAGGAAAACATTTTTCACACGGAGAGTGGTGAATCTCTGGAATTCTCTGCCACAGAAGGTAGTTGAGGCCAGTTCATTGGCTATATTTAAGAGGGAGTTAGATGTGGGCCTTGTGGCTAAAGGGATCAGGGGGTATGGAGAGAAGGCAGGTACAGGATACTGAGTTGGATGATCAGCCATGATCATATTGAATGGCGATGCCGGCTTGAAGGGCCGAATGGCCTACTCCTGCACCTATTTTCTATGTTTCTATGTTTCTATGTTAAGTCAAGACTTAAAACATATTTCTACTCTCAAGCCTTTCTTGACGTCCTCTGAGGGAGTGCTGTATGTATGTATTTATGCATGTATTGTTGATCTATGTACCACTGTATGTAGCACGTTAGTACCTGCACTGATGTAAAGCACTTTGGTCAACGAGAGTTGTTTTTAAATGTGCTATAGAAATAAAATTGGTCTCACGATAATCCTCTCCCCACAAATGACGATCACACTGATTGGAATTTATAGACCCCCATCAGCCCCTAGTGTATTTTATGAGGAACTGCAAGCTATTTTTAAAGAATGTAATTTTAAGAAAGAGGTTATTTTACTTGGAGATCTTAATATAAATTGGAATGATAAAACAAATCGAAAACGTTTAAAATCAATAACAAATAGCTTTGATCTCTCACAACTAATTACAGGACCTACTAGAATAAGTAGCTCATCAGAAACATGTATAGACTTGGTAGACAGGGAGCCAAATCGGTAGGGGGCGCTGCACTGGCAGCAGCCTGTCGGCAGCGTGTCCGTCTTTTTTTCTACTTTTTTTTATTTTTTTAGTATGTTTAAAAGTCTGTTTTTAATGTTTCTTTGTGTGTTATGTGTGGGGGGTGGTGTGTGGGGGGGTGAGGGGGAAACCGTTTCGGCCGCCTCTTCCATGGAGAGGCGACTTTTTCAGGTCGCCTCCCCCGTGGCCTAACAGCAAGGATCGGCGCCGACTTTCCCGGAGACGCGCCCGGAGCTTCAGCGGCGGGCACAGCGTGGACTCTCGGCGCGGAGCGGGTGAGACCTCGCTGGAGGGGAGCGCTCCGTTACGCTGGCCCGCGGCAGCCGGCAGCCGGCAGCCTGAAGCAGCGGTCTGCAGAACTCCAGCTGGTGCGGCGTCTACAGCCCGGGATCTCACGTGGAGGACCCGGGGGAAGAAGCTTCCACCGCCGGCCCGCGGCCGTCTTCTACCGCGGGTGCGGCATGGACTTATCATCTCCCCTGGAGGGGAGCTTCGACCGCCGGCCCTGCAGACTGCGGTGCTTCCAGCTGCGGCACGGCAGGTACTTTAAAACTTTGACCGCCGGCCTGCGGCCTACACCAGCCTGAAGCCGCGGTCTCTGGTTGGGAAGAGCCGATCCTGGACTCACCTTGACTTTGACTTTGTCCCTTACCATCTGGACGCCCGCAGCAACGGCTGTGGAGGGTGGTGGTCCCGACCACGGGGGAAAATGGAGGAGGACTGGCCAAGCTCTGTGCCTTCCACCACAGTGATGAATGCTGTGGTGGATGTTTGTGTAAAATTTTTATTGTGGTTGTGTTCTTTATTATTGTACCGCTGCTGGCAACCCAAATACCACCGACCTTGGTTGTGTGGCAATTAAATTATTTCAATTATTTCAATTCTTCAGCAATAAATATGACAGAATACAAAAAATATATAATATGGTTACAGGTCTCTCTGACCATAATTTGATCCTCTTTTCAAGAAAACTGTCAAAAAATAGGTTCACCTGTCACTCCAGTAAAAGGTCTGAGCAACCAAGAATACCCAAGGGTGAAATAAAAAATCTGGAAAATGCCTTAAATGAAATTAACTGGTCTGATCACCTCAACCATGAACACGTTGATGAAAATTGTAATGTACTTATGGCAGTTATTCAAGAAACAATAAATTGTTTTATGAAAAAGATAAAACCATAACCACGGAAAAAGAATCATCTTCCCTGGCTAAATAGTGAAATATGGTCACTGATGAAACAGCGAGACCATACCCTTAAGATATCCCTGAAGACAAAAACAGCACATAATAGACAAATATTTACCTCACTCAGAAATAAAGTTACTAAAGAAATTAGGAATGCTAAGGCAAACTTTTTTATTAATGTAATAAGCAACGCGAGAGGTAATGCTAAGGAGATTTGGACAAACATAAGGAAATTAACTGGAAATAATATCATCAACAAGAACATTAGAGAGTTGCAACTAAATGAAAGTCTGACAAATGATCCAAATGAGAATGCAACAGCCTTTAATACGTATTTTATAGATTCTGTGAAGAACTTGACTCATATTTCCTGTTCTGCAGTCCGATATGCTATGCCGCTGAACACTGCTTCTCCGGTTCTTATTCTGAATGAAGTGTCTCAGCCATGGGTTGACAGGATTATCTGTGGTCTTAAAAATTCAAAAGCCAAAGATGCCTTTGGTATGGATACAATGTTTCTTAAAGTACATAAGCAGTCACTGATCGCTCCAATTACCAGCATCATAAACAAGTCCATAAACGAATGTGTTTTCCCAAATTCTTGGAAATCTGCTGTAATAACTCCCATTTTAAAATCAGGAGACCCCACCATAATGAGTAATTATAGACCATTAAGCATTCTACCGGCAATTTCCAAGATAGCTGAAAAATGGGTTGCAGGACAGATAATTAAACATTTAAACAATAGTCCATATACCCTAAACCCAATGCAGTTTGGCTTCAGAAAATATCACTCCACTGAGACGGCACTTTGCTTCCTTTTGGAAAATATGAAATCCAAAATTGATGCAGGTGGTGTTATAGGAGCTGTTTTTCTTGATTTACGAAAAGCCTTTGATACTGTTGATGAAGCTGAATTTTAGTTAAAAATATAAGAAGATATTAAATTGGCTTCTGGGCTAGCTTACAGCTTATATTTATTGTCAAATTAGGCTTGCCTTAGGTTGCGGTGTGTGAGATAATAAATCCTATAACATTGTCTCCCAAGTGACAAGCAGAGAGGAGAAGCTAGAGAGATCTCTTTGAAGTAAGATGCCGTAAACCAAATGGCCAATGTTATGGGGGAGGAGGCGAGAAAGGAAGAGAGAAACAGCTAGTCATATCTGTGAAGTAAGATGCCATAAACCAAATGGCCAATGTTTATGAGGGACCAAATGACAGCGAGGAAGCAGCGAAAGAGCTAGGGTGATCTCTGTGAAGATAAAATGGCATTATCCAAATGGCCAATGTTTATGAAGGACGGGAGAGGAACCAGGGAAGTAGAAAGATAAAATGTCGTAAACCAAATGGCCAATGTTATCTTGTAACATGTAAACAAAAGGCCTTTGATGTGATGCATTCTGTGGAAACCTTTTCCTGTACCTCTGACCATGACTAATGTCTGTGAAATGTGCTAAGGGGACAAAAAAAAACCTATTTAAGGCAATGTAATTCTGTTGTTCAGAGAAGTGGACGGAGGACGGTCAAGTGTCTGTATTGGTCACTTGACTGGAATTCTCGCTCCCTTCCATCGGCCGATGTTAAGTAAAGTTGTGAACTGGTCTACCAAACAGTTTGTGTGGTGTCTGTTTATTAAGAAGCGAACCTGGTTTAGTAGTTAAGAAAGTAGCTTTTTCACTGTGAACCATCAGATCTTGATGACCAAACTGTCCTATTTTAACCTCTCTTTGAGCACGATGAAATGGATTGAGTCATATATGGTACAGAGAGAACAATGTGTTAGAGTGCACAACAGTAAATCTGCAACTTCTAAAAACCCTCTTGGTGTACCTCAAGGTTCAATCTTGGGACCGTTATTATTCAGTCTGTACATTAATGATTTACCAAGTAGCTGTCCATCAAATGTGACTTGCCAGATGTATGCTGACGATGCAGTTGTGTATGTACATGCCAAAAGCAGACATCAAACTGCACACGACCTATCAGCTGCTATGATTAATGTGTCAAACTGGTTGCAGTTTTCTGATTTGCATCTAAATTTGTCAAAGACTGTCTGTATGTTTTTCTCCAAAAAGGCAAGTACAGATGCAGATCCGGATGTGTTTATTCATGGAACAAAACTTAAAATTGTAAAGGAGTTTAAATATTTAGGAATCGTGATTGACTCACAGCTCGGTTTTAACAACAGGTAAAAAGAACAGTGAATTTAATTAAATTTAATTTGTCCAATTTTAGATATATTAGGAATAATTTAACTACTAATTCGGCTAAATTATATTTTAATGCTATGATTATGCCATACATGACCTACGGTATAACGACTTGGTCCACGATAAAGCCTGTTGCAATTACCTACAAACAAGCCCTAAAAACTCTTGATAAAAAGCCCAGAATGTACCATCACTGCAGCATCCTTAAAACATTTGATCTGCTGAGCTGGGAAAATGTAATAAATTATTCGGACTCAATTTTAGTTTATAAAATCATCCATGGACTAGCCCCACCACCGTTAAAAGAATTTATAAAGAAGAACATAAATAGGTCGACAAGAGCAGCATCCAGGGGTGATTGTGTTGTCCCGTTTAAGAAAAGTGTATTTGGCCAGACAGTATTTTCCTATAGAGCGTCGCATACCTGGAACGCGATCCCCTGCTTCATACGGGATCTGCCAACCATCACCACATTTACAAAACAACTCAAAAAATGGTTACTGGAAAATGAAACCTGTATTCATAATCAACTGTAATATAATCATCTGGCAGTATTTTTTTGTTACTTTTTAACTTTATTGTCTGTTTTGTTATGTTTTTTGTTTGTATTTTGTTTTGATTCCTTTCTTATGGATTGAATGTGTTGTGATGTGTTAACCTGGTTTACCAGAGGGACTACAGATGGAAATTAGCCTATAGCTATAATCTTGCGTATTGCATGCAAATGTTTATAAATATGCACTGTCCTTAATAAAAACAACTAAAAAAAAAAAAAATGGACTTGACTTGTGATTTTAGATTAATACGAGCATTAGGACCCTGCGTACTCTTCCCATCTTGTGCAACAAGGGGAGTTTCCATTCAGTGTCGCCCAGAGGGAGTTTGCATCTGCTGCCATCTCGTGGTGCATATTTCTATTGCAGATTTTGGATTTTAAATTGAATTTCGAACATTACTTGTGACCAGAGGATGGTGCTGTGACCACTCGGTTGCCACCGATACAGATATTTTTTTCGTTAGCATAGTTTAGCTTCCTTTATTGTCAAGTTTACAGAGGAATAGTGAAAAGCTTTTGTTGCGTGCTAACTATTCAGCGGAAAGGCTATACATTACTACCATCTAGCCATCCACAGAGTACAGATACGTGATAAAGAGAATGATGTTTGGTGCACGATAAAGCCCAGTAAACTCCACTTAAATATAGTCCAAGGGTCCCCAATAAGGGAGAGAGTAGCTCAGACCCACACGCTCATTGCTGATAGAATCATTCAGTTCCCTGATAATAGCCAGAAATAAATTGTTCCTGAATAGTAAGCATGCAGGTATAGCAGGCAGTGAAGAAAGCGAATGGCTTGTTGGCCTTCATAACAAGAGGAATCGACTATAGGAGAAAAGAGGTCCTTCTGCAGTTGTACAGAGCCCTAGTGAGACCCCACCTGGAGTATTGTGTGCAGTTTTGGTCCCCTAATTTGAGGAAGGACATTCTTGCTATTGAGGGAGTGCAGCGTAGGTTTACAAGGTTAATTCCCGGGATGGCGGGATTGTCATATGCTGAGATAATGGAGCGGCTGGGCTTGTACACTCTGGAGTTTAGAAGGATGAGAGGATATCTCATTGAAACATATAAGATTGTTAAGGATTTGGACATGCTAGGGGCAGGAAATATGTTCCCGATGTTGGGGGAGTCCAGAACCAGGGGCCACAGATTAAAAATAAGGAGTAAGCCATTTAGAACGGAGACGAGGAAACACTTTTTCTCACAGAGAGTGGTGAGTCTGTGGAATTCTCTGCCTCAGAGGGCGGTGGAGGCCGGTTCTCTGTATGCTTCCAAGAGAGAGCTAGATAAGGCTCTTAAAAATAGTGGAGTCAGGGGATTTGGGGAGAAGGTAGGAACGGGGTACTGATTGGGGATGATCAGCCATGATCACGTTGAGTGGCGGTGCTGGCTCGAAGGGCTGAATGGCCTACTCTTGCACCTATTGTCTATTGTCTATTGACGATATAATATTTCCTTACTCGATCATACAGCAGCCACCCAATGCCAAAAGGACTGAGAAATGATAAATATATAAAAACCTGAGCCCCTGAATGAGTTTGTGCATCAATAATATGCGGAAACATGGGGAGACTCTAGCTAAGGTGCGAAATGTGCAACAGGTGGGTCTCTCCTGGGAATAGAAATTCACGATTAACATTTGGCCCCTCCGACCCTTATCTGGATCTATAGTAAATTTGTTTGAAGGGAGATCCCGGCCGTCCGGCTGATATGTTCAGTTGTGATCTCGATCACATTCCCGTGAACCCACTGGTTTACCTACAGGGCTCCCCTCATGAAGTATTTCTGTCTCCCGTTACCAAGGAAGACGAACCCATTTTACTGACGGCAGTGGAAAAGAGTTTATACCCGCCTTCACTCCTTCGGGTAGAAATTAGACGCCGAGCAGACTGAGTCAATGTCGACACCCGCACTCAGGATGGCTCTACGAGGGAGAAAGTTATATCTTCGGCTATGACACGATGATAGTTCTGCAATTGGACGTAAAGATGCTCAAAGTTTGGAGCAAAATTTAAAAATCCGAAAATGAGTCAAATTTCTCCGTTAGAAATAGGACATCACGAGGAAAAGTTTCCAGTGGGAATCATCAAATTAGTTAGATTGTTATTGTCACGTGTACAGAGGTACAGTGAAAAGCTTCATGGTTGTGTGTTGTCCAGACAGCGAAAAGAGAGCGGGACGATTAGTGGTTGGAATCAAGGTCCTGCACTATGGGATGTTTCTTTTTGCTGAAGCCCAGTCAACATTACACCTTCCGCTTCAAATTTACTATAATTTCACATTTCACTGATGGATCGCACCTTCTGATCATTCCTCGTACCATTGAAACGATCAAAATTATGATAGATAGTTCAGTCCAGACACTCACGGCTGGTGGACTCACGGTTCAGTCACTCACGGCTGGTGGACTCACGGTTCAGTTACTCACAGCTGGTGGACTCACAGTTCTGTCACTCACGGCTGATGGACTCACAGTTCAGTCACTCACGGCTGGTGGACTCACCCATCACACTCACAAACACACCCTCCATCACACACAATCACACATCCTCCATCACACACACACACACATTCCATCACACACACACACACACACACACACACACACCTACATCACACACCTACATCACACACACACACACACACCCCTACATCACACACACACACACACACACACACACTCCATCACACACACACACACACACCTACATCACACACACACACACACCCTCCGTCACACACACACACACACACACACCTACATCACACACACACACACACCTACATCACACACACACACACACACACCCTCCGTCACACACACACACACACACACCTACATCACACACCTACATCACACACACACACACACACACCCCTACATCACACACACACACACACACACACACCTACATCACACACACACACACCTACATCACACACACACACACACACACACACCCTCCGTCACACACATCCAATGTCCAATGTCCTTTCCAACACTAATCTGCTGCTCCAATGGACACAATGTCATGCTGGGAAAAAGATCAACATCGACAACTGCTTACATGCATTGAGTAAAAAAATATATCCTTATATTATAACTATAAAACTCTGATCTTGGATGTGGGTGTGTGTCTGTGTCTGTGTCTGTGTCTGTGTCTGTGTCTGTGTCTGTGTCTGTGTCTGTGTCTGTATTTATTTATTTGTTTGTGTGCAATCACATCTACTCGAAGAAACGGGAAAGAGGTGGGAGCAGGACAAAACCTGTTTTGTGATTAGTGGATACAGGGGAGAGGGTGATGGGTTGTGACATTGACTAGGGGTGACAAGGAGACAAAAGGTGCAACAGATAAGAGGTGTGAAATGTAAAGCTGGAGGGAGGGATACGGGTGGAAGGGGATAGAGTGAGATATGAGTGGTTTAGGAGGTGAGCATAGAGAGGGAAGGAGCAGAGTGGCCAAGGTGTTGCGGAAAGTGTTCACACCAGGGTGGGGGTGCAGGGAAAGAGGGGGTTCCATCACCAGGGTGGGGAGTGGGGTGCTGGGAAAGAGGGGGTTTCTATCACCTGGGTGGGGAGTGCAGGGAAAGGGGGTTCCCATCACCCTAACAAGAGGATTTCAGTATAGGAGTAAAGAAGTTCTTCTGCAGTTGTATAGGGCTCTGGTAAGACCACATCTGGAGTATTGTGTACAGTTTTGGTCTCCTAATTTGAGGAAGGACATCCTTGCGATTGAGGCAGTGCAGCGTAGGTTCACGAGATTGATCCCTGGGATGTCATATGAGGTAAGTCATATGGACTGTCATATGAGGAAAGATTGAAAAGAATAGACTTGTATTCACTGGAGTTTAGAAGGATGAGTGTTGACATGGATGGAGAAGTGGGTGGCTATTTTTAAGAGCCCTGTCTAGCGGCTCTAATCCCTATTCTAAATAGCGGCGGTCCCAGCACCGAACCTTGCGGTACCCCACTAGTCACTGCCTGCCATTCTGAAAGGGACCCGTTAATCCCTACTCTTTGTTTCCTGTCTGCCAACCACTTCTCTATCCATGTCAGCACTCTACCCCCAATACCATGTGCCCTAATTTTGCCCACTAATCTCCTATGTTGGACCTTATCAAATGCTTTCTGAAAGTCCAGGTACACTACATCCACTGGCTCTCCCTTGTCCATTTTCCTAGTCACATCTTCAAAAAATTCCAGAAGATTAGTCAAGCATGATTTCCCCTTCGTAAATCCATGCTGACCCTGACCGATCCTGTCACTGCTATCCAAATGTGCGGCTATTTCATCTTTTATAATTGACTCCAGCAACTTTCCCACCACCGATGTCAGGCTAACTGGTCTACAATAATCCCTTTAGCCACAAGAGCCACATCTAATTTATCAGCCTTCAGTCCCATCAGTCTACCCAACACCATTTCCTGCCTAATGTGGATTTCCTTCAGTTCCTCTGTCACCCCAGACCCTCTGGCCACTACTATATCAGGAAAATGGTTTTGTGTCCTTAGTGAAGAAGATAGGGCTCTTAAAAAGAGAAGGGTCAGGGGATATGGGGAGAAGGCAGGAATGGGGTACTGATTGGGGATGATCACATTGAATGGCGGTGCTGGCTCGAAGGGCCGAATGGCCTACTCCTGCACCTATTGTCTATTGAGGGGGGGAATTTGTGTGTGTCTGTGTGTGTGTGTGTGTGTGTGTGTGTGTGTGTGTGTGTGTGTGTGTGTGTGTGTGTGTGTGTGTGTGTGTGTGTGTGTGTGTGTGTGCGCTGTACATTTGGTACATTCTTTTCCCGTTTTTGTAATTGAAATTGTTGACCAATCTGGCCTTTTTAAATCTGATCGCTGCCCAGCTGCTGACGGTACAATGACAGTGAAATTTTTAAACATCGTCTTGTAGAAATTTTCCTTATGATTTCAAAAATCCAATCCTGTATAAATTTGGTCAATTATTTCCCGAGATATTTACTGAAATTTATCACCAAACTGACATTTTTTTAAAATATTGCCCAGCTGCTAACCTCACAATGCTTTTCCTCATGCCCCTTACCCCCGCCCCTCCGCTCTGGATTAATGCAGCTGCTCTCAACGCGCATGTGCAGTTTTCACGAGGTACATTAGCCCACCCCCCCCCCACGTTCTTCAAAAGGCGCAGAAAGATCGAGAATCTTCTGCAGCACAGACCCTACAGCTCAGCTCCGCTATAGGATCTTTGTTCTGCAGATCTCGAGCTCAGAGACGCCTCACGCGCTGAAGCTTCTCCGCGCTGCCCGTGCAGCTTGTGAAGCCCCGCCCCTCCCATCCCATCCCCTGCCCGCCCGCTCATTCCAGATGTGGGTTTGAGAGTCAAGCCGGTGCAGTCTCTCTCCGCTGTTCCATATAACCATATAACAATTACAGCACGGAAACAGGCCATCTCGGCCGTTCTAGTCCGTGCCGAACACTTACTCTCACCTAGTCCCATCTACCTGCACTCAGACCATAACCCTCCAGTCCTTTCCCGTCCATATACCTATCCAATTTATTTTTAAATGATAAAATCGCACCTGCCTCCACCACTTCCACTGGAAGCTCATTCCACACAGCTACCACTCTCTGAGTAAAGAAGTTCCCCCTCATGTTGCCCCCAAACTTTTGTCCCTTAATTCTCAAATCATGTCCTCTTGTTTGAAACTTCCCTACTCTCAATGGAAAAAGCTTATCCACTTCAACTCTGTCTATCACTCTCATCATTTTAAAGACCTCTATCAACTACCCCCTTAACCTTCTGCGCTCCAAAGAATAAAGACCTAACTTGTTCAACCTTTCTCTGTAACTTAGTTGTTGAAACCCAGGCAACATTCTAGTAAATATCCTCTGTATTCTCTCTATTTTGTAGACATCCTTCCTATAATTAGGCGACCAAAATTGTACACCATACTCCAGAATTGGCCTCACCAATGCCTTGTTCAAATTTAACATTACATTCCACTTCTATACTCAATGCTCTGATTTATAAAGGCCAGCACACCAAAAGCTTTCTTTACCACCCTATCTATATGAGATTCTACAGGAGACATGTTTGCAGCCCATTCACTCGCCTGGCTTACCCCCCACCTCCCCCCCCCCACCCCCCCATCCTCTTCTCACCTCCTCCCCTCTCTACCCGTCACAGGGGACAACCTCCTCTCCGTGTCTGTGTCCACGGCCCGATCCTCTGTAACGCTGGCGGAAGCTTTTGGCAGTCCTCAGCAAAGAGCCTATAGCTCGCTTTAGGATCTTTGGTCCTCGGATCACTCCGGGCTCGGACCCCTGCGACCTGCCACCCCATCCCACCTCTCTCTCTCCCCCCCCCATCCCCCTCCCTCTCCCCTAAACCCCGTCTCCCCTCCACCCATCCCCTACCCCCTTCCCCCCCCTCTCACCCTCTCTCTCCCCCTCTCTCCGCCCCCCTCTCTCTCCTCCCCCACCTCCCCTCTACTCCTCCCCTCCACCCCCCCTCTCCCTCTGTCTCTGGCCCTTCTGACTCTCCCCATTCTCTCTGCCCTCACTCTCTACCCCCCCCCTCTACCCGCTTCTCTCTACCCCCCTCTCTCTCTCTCTCTCCCCCCCCTCTCTCTCTGTCCCCCTTCTTTGTCTCTCCCCCCCCCTCTCTCTCTCCCCCCCTCTCTCTCTCTCTCTCTCTCCCCCCTCTCTCTCTCTCCCCCTCTATCTCTCTCCCCCCTCTCTCTCTCTCTACCCCCCTCTCTCGCTCTCACCCCCCTCTATCTCTCTCCCCCCTCTCTCTCTCCCCCTCTCTCTCTCTCTCACCCCCTCGCTCTCTCTCTCTCTCTCTCTCTCTCCCCCCTCTTAGTCAAGAATGATTTCCCCTTCATAAATCCATGCTGACGTTGACCAATCCTGTCACTGCTTTCCAATTGTGCTGCAATAACATCTTTAACAATCGACTCGAGCAACTTCCCCGCTACTGATATAAGGCTAACTGATCAATGAATCCCCGTTTTCTCTCTCCCTCCTTTCTTAAAAAGTGGGGTTACATTCACTACCCTCCAGTCCACAGGAACGGATCCAGTCGAGAGAACATTGGAAAATGATCACCAATGCATCCACAATTTCTAGGGCCACCTCCTTGAGTACTCTGGGATGCAGACCATCAGGCCCTGAGGATTTATCTGCCTTCAGTCCCAATAGTTTACCTAACACCATTTCCTGACTAATGTGGATTCCCTTCAGTTCCTCCCTCCCACTAGATCCTTGGTCCCTTAGTATTTCTGGGAGATTGTTTGTGTCTTCCTTAGTGAAGACAGAACCAAAGTACTCATTTAACTGTTCTGCCATTTCCTTGTTTCCCATTATAAATCCACCTGTCTCTGACTGTAAGACAACATTTGTCTTCACTAATCTTTTCCTTTGTACATACATATAGAAACTTTTACAGTCCGTTTTTATATTCCCCGCAAGCTTTCTTTCATGCTCTTTATTCCCCCTCTTAATGAACCCCTTTGTCCTCCTCTGTTGAGTTCTAAATGTCTCCCAATCCTCTGGTTTGCCGCTTCTGGCCAATTTACTGTATTTGTCTCTTCCGTGGATTTAACACGATCCTTGACTTCCCTCGTTAGCCACGGTTGAGCCGCCTTTTTTGTTTTATTTTTTTGCCAGACAGGAATGAACAATTTCTGGAGCTCATCCGTGTGATCTTTAAATCCTTGCCATTGAATCTCCACCGTCAACCCTTCAAGTATAATTTGCCAGTCTGTCCGAGCCAATTCCCATCTCAAGGGCCTGTCCCACTTGGCCATGTTTTCGGTGACTGTCGGCATCATTGACTAAAGTATCAGGTCCCCGACAAGGTCATGGCGTGATGCGGCGGTGACGACGTATCGACACACGGTGTTTCCTCAAGTGTCGCAACATTATTTTTGTCACCGCTGGATTTTGAAATGTTCAAAATCTTATGGCGACCATGATACGTCAGTCAATGACACCGGCAGTCGCTGGAAAAAAATATCACCAAGTGGGACAGGCCCTTCATACCTTCAAAGTCTCATTTATTCAAGTTCAGGATCCTAGTCTCTGAATTATGTCAAAGTCAAAGTCAATTTCGTCAAAGTCAACCCGAAGGTGCAGTGAAATGAATTTGCCAGCAGCGATACACTTAAAAAGAACACACAATACACAATAAAATACAGCTCATCCAGGGCCAACCTGAAAAAGGGAATCAGGAGCGCAAAACTCAAATACAAACGGCAGATCTAGGAGCATTTTCAAAACAACTCCTACCCCAGGCGCATGTGGCAAGGCATCAAGTCCATTGCCGACTACAATAAAGTTAACACCCCCCCCCCCAGACAATGCCTCCCTTCCTGACGAGCTAAACTACTTCTATGCTCGTTTTGACCGGGCCAACAAAACACCAGCCATCAAAGTTGCCCCACCCCCGAATGAACAACCCCTCAGTCTCTCCACCTCTGCTGTACAAGGCACACTGAGCAAAGTGAATGAGCACAAAGCTGCCGGCCCCGATGGCATCTCCGGGCGGGTGCTCAGGGCATGTGCTGGACAACTATCCCTGGTCTTCACTGACATTTTCAACCTGTCACTGGCCCAGGGTGTTGTCCCCATTTGCCTCAAGACCTCAACCATTGTGCCAGTGCCCAAACAGTCAGCTTCAGGGAGTCTCAATAACTTCCGCCCAGTGGCACTCACCCCCGTCATCGCGAAGTGCTTTAAGCGGCTGATCTTGGCTCACCTCAAAGCCAGCCTCCCCCCCCCACACTGGACCCCCATCATTTTGCCTACCGGACCAACAGGTCTACAGAGGACGCCATATCGGCGGCCCTACACTCTGCCCTGACCCACCTGGACAACAACAACTCCTACATCAGGTTGCTGTTCATTGATTTCAGCTCCGCCTTTAACACTGTCATCTCCGCTAGCTTGATCACCAAACTCAGCGGACTTGGCATCTCCACCTCCCTCTGCAATTGGACACTGGATTTCCTCACCAACAGACCACAGTCTGTTAGGGTCAACAACCTCACCTCCTCCACTATAACACTGAACACGGCGTGCCACAGGGCTGTGTGCTCAGCCCTCTCCTCTACTCCCTCTTCACCCATGACTGCATCCCTAAGAATGGCTCCAACGCCATCATTAAATTTGCCGACGACACCACTGTGGTAGGACTGATCAGTGACAACGACGAGTCAGCCTACAGGGATGAGGTCCAGCACCTGACAAACCTGGTGTGCCAACAATAACCTCGTCCTCAACTCCAAGAAGACGAAGGAAATTATTGTTGAATTCAGGAAGAACAGAGGGGGCAGACACACCCCCATCCACATAAACGGGACTGAGGTGGAGCGCATCTCCAACTACAAATTCCTCGGGGTACAAATCTCGGAGGATCTGTCCTGGTCCCTCAATACCTCCAAGCTGATCAAAAAGGCGCAGCAGCGCCTTTACTTCCTGAGGAGGTTCAAGAAAGCTCACCTGTCCCCCCCAGATCCTGAACAATTTCTACCGCTGTACCATCGAAAGCATCCTGACCACCTGCTTCACGGTATGGTACAGCAGTTGCACCACAGCTGACAGGAAGGAACTACAACGGGTGGTGAAAACCGCTCAGTACATCATCGGTGCCCCGCTCCCTGCCATGGATGCCCTCCACCGCAAACGGTGTCTGAGACGGGCCGGGAAAATCATCAAGGACTCCTCCCACCCTAACCATGGACTATTTACCCTCCTCCCATCAGGGAGGCGGTACAGGAGCCTCAGGTATCGCACAAGCAGGCTGAGGAACAGCTCTTTCAATAACACCATTACACTGCTGAACTCACAGTCCCGTTGCTAGCTATCTTTTATACTCTCCCATTTGTATACATTTATTTGCCTATGTACCAGTTTAATAGTAAGATTAAACGAGAACTTACCAGTTTGAAGTTTGATCTGTATTTTATGAGGAGTTACGATGAGGGATTACGTGAAGAACCCGTCCAGCACGCATGCGCGACATACTTCAAAGCAGCGGTGTGGAATCACAGAAAATAACACAATAATTGAATAAACATAGTAAAGACAAGGAGAACTAAGTTACCAGTTTGATCTCTATAATTGAGGGTGGGAGCGGAGGGCACGTAATCCCTCATCGTAACTCCTCATAAAATACAGATCAAACTTCAAACTGGTAAGTTCTCGTTTAATCTTACTATTTTACTTCGGAGTCACGTGAGTGACTACGTGAAGATTTTAAACCTCTGTGATTTCAAACCGTGTAACAGTTCATACTTCACTCGCTGCTGAAGTCATTCGAGGGAGGAAGTGTGTTATCGTAATCAACCATGAATCTGTTTGTAAAACAATAATGGTGTTATTAACAATAACAAGACCAAAATGCTCTCCCGGGCTTAAATTATATATATTTTTTGCAGATTCTAATACTTTTTCTGCAAACGATACAGGTTCTGCCAGCGGCTTGTTATAAAAGTTTTGGAACGTATACTCCCTAGACCACCCCGCTGTAGCCAGGATGTGGTCCATAGGCAAGTCCATCCTCTTAGTCGCCGATGTGGATGCTGCCCTGGTGGAGTAAGATTTATACACGTTAGTATGTACTCCAGCAACTCCCAGTACCTGCTTGAGCCACTTGAGATAATTTGGCTCGTCACCCGACCATGAGGTTTCTTGTGGCTGACCCATAAGGCTTTTTCTCGGGGATTTCTTATTGTGTCGATGTAGTTCAATAAGTGGGTCATGACACATAACCATGGTTCAGTTGGGTATGCCCGGAATTCCATGACTGGACCTGATGTTCCTGGTCTGCTCTGTTTGACCAGCCCCTGAATGGTAAATGTAACACGGTCTGGTGTTATAACCATATTGTCCAATTGTAGTAGATGGAGGAACTGGACTCTTTGTGCTGAGACAAGGCCATCAGCATGACTGTCTTCAGGGTAGGCTGTTCCAGGGTGAGGGACCTGGCTGGTGACCATCCCCTAAGGTACGTCAGGTCCACACTGACATCCCAGATTTGGGTGTACCTAGGTCTGGGGGATTAGAGATGAATATGCCTCTCCTGAATTTGATCACCAGCGGGTGGTACCCTATGGCCTGTTGTCCTGGTGCCTGAGTTAAGTAGGCTGACAGTGCACTTCTGGCTGTGTTGATGGCGCAGTAGCTGAGTCCTTCATTGTGGTGAAGACCTGCCAGGAACTCCAGTACAGGTTTTGTTGTAGTTGAATATGTAGTTCCTGTATTTGAACAGTATCTTCCCACTTCTTGATGTTCGGCAGGTATGTTCCCTAGTGGATATGTGATGGGATGCTATCATCATGTCGATAGTGCTGTTTGACAATCCAGGCCCAGCAGTGGTCTTCCCAATTCTGCAACCCAGGCCCAGTAATGGTCTTTTCAAATCTGCAACCCAGTAGTTTAATTTATCGTGGCATGGGTGGCTTATGCCTGAAACTGGGTAAGTTGATAAGTCTGGGCTATTGGGAAATCATTAGGGTTTTGATGACCATGTCGAGGACCACTGGGAACCATGACTGTGGGTTTAGTCGGGTACTATCAAAATACCTGAAGCAGAGTCCATCTGTATTTTGCGTAGTACCCGACTGATGAGGCTGTAGTACCTGACTGATGAGGTAGAAAAAAGGGGAGAACATAGAGATTAGATCCCCCCCCCCCCCCTAGTTCAGCGGGAATGTATTCATTGCTGCTGCCTCAAAGTTTGGATTCATGCGACATACATCTGTACGTGGTGATTCAATTGAAATACAAGGAAATCGATATCTGGTGTTCCATATTGCATTGTAATTTCAGCAAATACTTTGGTTTAATATGTCTGTTTACAGTATTTAGCTCACCTGGTAGGTAAGTTTGCTGATGGTCGAATATGTTTGACGACATACGGTTACAAATTGTCACATGATATGGATTTTATTCCGCCCAAGTGGTTGATATATGCCACCACTGTGATGTTGTTAATTTATAAACGAACATGCAAAATGGTGCACTACTGAATAATATGCTTTTACCAATAGAACGTACTCAATATTTCCAACTAGGTTTTATGCCCAGTGTCTATAGTGATGACGACTCCAGATTAGTCCATTTGCCACCATATTCTGGGTATGGGTATTTAGTTTAAACACTAGCACCTTAGCTCTAATGGAGAGGTTCAAGTTAAGTAGCTGGTAATGCTGCTACTAATTCCCAATTACTCTAGCCACTTGTTGAATGGTTGGTTGATTGTTACCATTAATTGTTACAGGTTGTTGCATACGCTGACTCTCCTTATGGCAATGTTATAGACAAGTGGATAGAGTTAATTGAATACCAGATAGTCAATAGTTATGGATGGTGTCAACGTAGATTTATCTGGATTGTATGACAGAGCCCAGGCTAAATAGGTTTTAGTGGCTAATGCTGCTGATTAGCTATTCCCATGGATTTGTCTGTCGTTAATATCATAGAGACATGCCATGACGATATGTTCCTTAATAGTGTCAGGGCTGGTTTGAATATATGGAAACAGTTTTGGCTCATTTTAGCCATTGTCAATCATTTATACTGCCATAGTTACCCCATCCAGGTAAATTGTGGTATCTCCGAAAATCTTTATGAATGGGTACTGAATAGTATGCATCTTTTAAGTTGATGTCTACCATAAGGTATCCTAGGAAATCCATGGTTAGGAGTTACAAGTTTCCATAAGTGTGTAACCTGGTGAAAATACTCAAGTGGTTAAGTCAATGATGGGGCGACATTCACCATCTTTGGGTTTTTTGGTACCAAAGGTTCATATTAGGCTTCTTTATGACCCCTTGTATACCTTCTCCAGTTAGCTAGTCCCTCATGTTCTTTTTTTGTGGAAGGGTAGACCCCTTTGGGGTGCATGCTGAACTGGTGGTAGGTTTCTTAATTCAATTTTTATCCTTGAATACTTTTGGTATATAACTACCAAGTGTGATAGTTCTTCATGTTCCCAACCCAGGTGTGATTCCCCCCCCCCCCTGTTAGTACAAACCCTTCACATTTTATGTGATAGTAGGAACCATACTTTAGTGGTGTGTTCATTTCTTCGGTTTCTGGTTCCTTGTCTGTAGGGATGGTGTTGTTGGGGGGTGCCGCCTACATGTGGACGCGTGGAGGTACTGCTGTCTGGTTTTGTGTGGTGCTCATTCCAGGCCCTGCCCTCTTGATGCCGAATATCTTGGACACTTCGTCCAGTTTCTTAGGCTTGGTTTGGTAACTTTGCCAAATAGCAGGGTCTGTGGTTGTGAGGTCGGCGTTCTCACAGTCCTGTGAATTTTTTAGGTTGAGGGCAGGTTATATGACTTCCTTCGAGAAGTTGCGGAGCATACTGTGAACAGTAGGGTCAGGTGTTTTGCCATACTACCATGCCCCTCTGGAATGAGCATGCGATAATGATAGCCGACGTCAGGGATATCAAATGCAATTTAAGATATTTGGGTTTTTAAATGCCCTGCTCAATGTACCCCCAATAATGGTGGGCACTTTGAGTAAATGCAATTTTGGGGAGGCGTGATGAAATCCAACGCCTCATGACTACCTGTCTTGGAGAGGTTTTTTGGAAAAAACAGGTAGTAAGCTGGCCGTCAGTTGAGACTGAAAAGGCCATCTCGCTCGTGGTGGAGCCACATAGCGGCCACACCCAGCAGCTCTTCCTGATCCTGTACCTCAAGCATACTCCCGATGTTGTTCAGCCAGTGACCTCTCTTCTTGACCAGCCCAGCCCTGGTCGCCATCGATCCCTCGATAAGGGAGATGGCCAGTGCTGTAGGCACTGGAGCGGGAGTGTTATGCTCCCTTGGCGAGCTTGCCCCTGCTCCTGAGGCAAGTGTCGCTGGAGTTTTTGGCTCCATGACCTTACTCTAGGCTTGGAGAACAGACACTTACTTGCTCTCGGGCGGTAGTTTGAAGTGCCGGTTCCATCTTCCGTGTCTGTCTCCAGCCCGAGGTATGGTTGCCGACTTTGCTCTAGTGGCTGTCTGCCGTTTTCGGGCGGCATTTCTGTGGTTCTCGGGCGGCGAGTCTCTTTGTCGGGAGAATGCAGGGATTACCGGTCGGTTTTTGAATTTCCCTCCAGTCCGCTGCTGTTGGTCAGACAGCTGTTAGCGGACTGGGCATCGGCTCAGTACCCTGACTGGGGACCGCAGTGTGTGCGGTCCAGGTGCCACCTCTCCCCCCTCCACTGACGGAACGCTCCTTCCCTGGAGTCGAACGGGGACCGCTTCCCTCTGTTCTGCTTTGCTCTCTCCAGTTTCCCCTGGAGCAACAAAGAGGAGCAAAGTTTGTAAACTCGAACCTGTGGGTAAGTACTTACCTAACGGTCTGTTCTTTCAGGCTTGTAGCGGGAGCGCCCGTACTCCCGTTCGTTGCTGTTGCATCTGCGTGAACGCTCATGGCGCGCATGCGTGCTGGACGGGTTCTTCACGTAGTCACTCACGTGACTCCGAAGTAAAATTCATCCACAGTCCACACATTGTTAACCAGTATTTTTATTTCTACTATCTTGCACTATGACCAGACGCTAAACTGCATTTTGTTGTACCTGTACTCGTATTTGTGCAATGACAATAAAGTTGAATTGAATTGAATTGAAAAAAAATGAACACAAACATGAAGAATGCTGTGGTGGATGGCAAGCAAGTTCAGCCAGTCCTCCTCCTTGTTTACCCGTCTTAATGCACAATTAGGTTTATAGACTCATTCTGAAGGGAGTCAAGGTGGTGGGGGGTGGGGGGTTGCTTTTGTCACAGTTCAACTTATCGGGTAAAATTCCTGTCGAATGTATTTTTTTCTCAGTGTATTGACGGTAGCAAAGAATGTTTACGAGCAGGTCTTGAAAGATAGGATGAAAAGGGTATGTCGACAAACATGCACGACAAAGCGACTAAGTAGCGGGCGGGGGGAATCTCCGGAGAATCCGCCGGTTGCCAGGATCCAACCTTAAGCTTGTTTTGTTTTAACCACTGCCGTGTTTCCGTCACTGAAGAGAAACGGCGAACAAACACAAACCCTGCCCAGCAAACCCAGTCTCCGGGCACGCCGCTCACATCTGATCAAGCGACTGACATGAGAATTCGCTGTGGTGAAAGTGAGCTGCAGGGTTTTACTGTTAAAGAAAGAACTGCAGATGCTGGAAAAATCGAAGGTAGGCAAAAAGAAACTGGAGAAACTGAGCGGGTGAGGCAGCATCTAGATGCGTGGCCCCTTTCCACGCTGTATGTTTAAATTAAAGTATCTAGATGCTGCCTCACCCGCTGAGTTTCTCCAGCTTATTCTGTCTGCTTTTTCTGAAGTTGAACTTATTTCTAATCACACGAGGGCTCGGCTTGTCTCTCTGCTTCTTATCTTATCTGGATTTGATACCAAAGATCTTGGATCTTTGATACTTTGCAGTGTTTTTGAGATATGTCAGGAAGGAACTGCCTGCTGGTTTAAATCGAAGGTAGACACAAAATGCTGGTCAGCGGCGACAGGCTGCATCTCTGGAGAGAAGGAATGGGTGGCGTTCCCGGTCGAGACCCTTCTTCTGAATCTTTGCGATTCCTGCTCGGGGATTCCGTGCCCTTTGCAGGAGAGGTTGGGGGTATCTCTGTGCTTTGTTTCGGAACGTGTGATACTTTACGTGGAAGGGAGAAATGTGATACTCGGTGAATTTTATACTTTACAATTTCATACTTTTCGAGATTTCTCACCATTGTATTTTATTTTTGCTGATGAACAAGGCTGATGTGTTTTTTTGTGGGAGAGAGAAAAAAAATCGCTGCTTATTATCACAATTAGTGGTTTGCACGTTCTCCCTTTGACTCAGGCCGGGTGCTCTGGTTTCCCAAAGCAGTGCGGAGTTTGCAGGTTAATTGGCTTCTGTAAATTGTCCCTGTTGTGCAGGATAGAACTAGTTAGTATGTGTGTAAGAAGTGAACCGCAAATGCTGGTTTAAACCGAAGGCAGCCACTAAATGCTGGAGTAACTCAGCGGGTCAGGCAGCATCTCTGGAGAAAAGGGTCGAGACCCTTCTTCAGACTGGGCTCGGGTCTCGACCCGAAACGTCACCTATAGCTTTTCTCCAGAGATGCTGCCTGACCCGCTGAGTTACTCCAGCTATTTGTGTCTATCTTTAGTTAGTGTATGGATCAGTGGGCCGAAGGGCTTCTTTCCATGCTGTATGTCTAAACTAAAGTATTTTCAAGTGATCATAAGAGTATGTTGTCTTTTACAATTCTGAGCTGCAGATTATTAGACAATAGACAATAGGTGCAGGAGTAGGCCATTCGGCCCTTCGAGCCAGCACCACCATTCAATGTGATCATGGCTGATCATCCCCAATCAGTACCCTGTTTCTACCTTCTCCCCATATCCCCTGACTCCGCTATCTTTAAAAGCCCTATCTAGCTCTCTCTTGAAAGTATCCAGAGAACCGGCCTCCACCGCCCTCTGAGGCAGAGAATTCCACAGACTCACAACTCTGTGTGAAAAAGTGTTCCCTCATCTCTGTTCTAAATGGCTTACCACTTATTCTTAAACTGTGGCCCCTGGTTCTGGACTCCCCGAACATCGGGAACATGTTAGATCACCTGCATGTTTCAATAAGATGCCCTCTCATCCTTCTAAACTACAGAGTGTACAAGCTCAGCTGCTCCATTCTCTCAGCATATGACAATCCCGCCATCCCGGGAATTAACCTTGTAAACCTACGCTGCACTCCCTCAATTGGAAAACTCAATCCAAAGTCTAGGGTAGACACCAAATGCTGGAGTAACTCAGCGGGACAGGCAACATCTTCAGTCTGAAGATGGGTCTCGACCCGCAACGTCACCCATTCCTTCTCTCCAGAGATGCTGCCTGTCCCGCTGAGTTACCCCCAACATTTTGTGTCTACCTTCAATTGTACCAGCATCTGCAGTTCTTTCTTACTTCATTCCAAAGTCTTCTTGGCAATGATGGAGCATTGTTGTAGTCCTTTATAGAAACATAGAAACATAGAAATTAGGTGCAGGAGTAGGCCATTCGGCCCTTCGAGCCTGCACCGCCATTCAATATGATCATGGCTGATCATCCAACTCAGTATCCCATACCTGCCTTCTCTCCATACCCCCTGATCCCTTTAGCCACAAGGGCCACATCTAACTCCCTCTTAAATATAGCCAATGAACTACATTCTGTGGCAGAGATTTCCACAGATTCACCACTCTCTGTGTAAAAAATATTTTCTCATCTCGGTCCTAAAAGACTTCCCCCTTATCCTTAAACTGTGACCCCTAGTTCTGGACTTCCCCAACATCGGGAATAATCTTCCTGCATCTAGCCTGTCCAACCTCTTAAGAATTTTGTAAGTTTCTATAAGACCCCTCCTCAATCTGCTAAACTCTAGCGAGTACAAGCCGAGGGTATCCAGTCTTTCTTCATATGAAAGTCCTGCCATCCCAGGAATCAGTCTGGTGAACCTTCTCTGTACTCCCTCTATGGCAAGAATGTCTTTTCTCAGATTAGGAGACCAAAACTGTATGCAATACTCCAGGTGTGGTCTCACCAAGACCCTGTACAACTGCAGTATAACCTCCCTGCTCCTATACTCAAATCCTTGTGCTATGAATTCTAACATACCATTTGCTTTCTTCACTGCTTGCTGCACCTGCATGACTACTTTCAATGACTGGTGTACCATGACACCCAGGTCTCGTTGCATCTCCCCTTTTCCTAATCGGCCACCATTCAGATAACAGTCTACTTTCCTGTTTTTGCCACCAAAGTGGATAACCTCACATTTATCCACATTATACTGCATCTGCCATGCATTTGCCCACTCACCCAACCTATCCAAGTCACCTTGCAGCCTCCCAGCATCCTCCTCACAGCTAACACTGCCCCCCAGCTTCGTGTCATCCGCAAACTTGGAGATGTTGCATTCAATTCCCTCGTCCAGATCATTAAAATATATTGTAAATATCTGGGGACACAAAAAGCTGGAGTAACTCAGTGGGACAGGCAGCATCTCTGGAGAGAAGGTGACGTTTCGGGTTGAGACCCTTCTTCAGAACAGGACAGGTTTGGAGGGATATGGGCCAAACGCAGGCAGGTGGGACTAGTGTAGATGGGGCATGTTGGTTGGTGTGGGCAAGTTGGGTTGAAGGGCATGTTTCCACACTTCTTCTTCTTGCGTATGGTGTGCACAGCCTAAAGTTGTTGGACAACTTGTTGTATTTATTTGATTATGCACGCCAGGTTGATTGCATTCGTCGAAACAGGGCGGACCACGTGAAGGTTGCAATCTTCCACCCTGCATCACTCTGACTCTCTATGACTCTATGACATTGCTGTAGTTCACGAGATCTCTTTTCAAGTAGCTTCCATACACTGTTGTAGTGTGTTGTTTCAACAGCCCCTCCTGACTGAGTCAGTGCACAATTGTTAAATAAAATGTCGAGATTCAAGAGCGTTTTATTGTCATATGTCTCCAAACAGACCAATGACGTTCTTACAAGCGGCAGCACAACAGAATATGCAAATATAGTACTCTGTAAACAATATGTAAACTGTATGTGTATGTACACAATATGTAAACAATGTGTAAATATAGTACTCTGTAAACAGTATGTAAACAATATGTAAATATAGTACCCTGTAAACAATATAGTAAACACCAATAAATAACTTCAGTATATTAAAAAAATCCCCACTAACAATGCAGAGACATAATCAATATCCCCAACTCTATGTAGCTTGGAGTTTAGTTGGAGTTGGTCATGGTAGAGTTTGGGAAGAAGCTGTTCCTCCACCTGGACATTACAATTTTTAGGCTCCTGTTCCTTCTTCCCAATGACTGGAGTGAAATCAGAGCGTGGCCGTTGTGGTGTGGGTCTCTGATGATGCTGCCTGCATTTTTGTGGCAGAGACTCTTGTAGATCCCTTTGATGGTGGGGTGGGCAGTACGCAGGAAAATGTTCACTTGCAATCTTCTTTGCTCCTTGAGTGGGTCGATGGTTGAAAGGGTCAAGAGCTTCAAATTCCTGGGCGTGCACATCTCTGAAGATCTTTCCTGGTCCGAGAACACTAATGCAATTATCAAGAGAGCTCATCAGCGCCTCTACTTCCTGAGAAGATTACGGAGAGTCGGTTTGTCAAGGAGGACTCTCTCTAACTACTACAGGTGCACAGTAGAGAACATGCTGACAGGTTGCTTCGTGGCTTGGTTCGGCAACTTGAGTGCCCTGGAGAGGAAAAGACTACAAAAAGTAGTAAACACTGCCCAGTCCATCATCGGCTCTGACCTTCCTTCCATCGAGAGGATTTATCGCAGTCGCTGCCTCAAAAAGGCTGGCAGTATCATCAAAGACCCACATAATCCTGGCCACACACTTATCTCCCTGCTACCTTCAGGTAGACGGTACAGGAGCCTGAAGACTGCAACGACCAGGTTCAGGAATAGCTACTTCCCCACAGCCATCAGGCTATTAAACCTGACTCGGACAAACTCTGATTATTAATAACCCATTATCTGTCATTTGCACTTTACCAGTTTATTTATTCATGTGTGTATATATTTATATTATGGTATATGGACACATTGATCTGTTTTGTAGTAAATGCCTACTATGTTCTGTTGAGCTGAAGCAAAGCAAGAATTTCATTGTCCTATACAGGGACACATGACAATAAACTCACTTGAACTTGAAATTGGACTTGAACTTGCATTCAAGTTGTAACCTTCTATAACTCTATTTTCATACATGTTTCCATTGGAGGAACAGCGCCTCATATTTCCATTGGATAGTTTACACCCCAGCGGAATGAACATTGACTTCTTTAACTTCAAGCAGCCCTTGCTTTCCCTCTCTCTCCATCCTCTCCCCCTTCCCAGTTCTCCCACCAGTTTTGCTGTCTGCGACTACATTTTATCTCTGTCCTGCCCACTCCCCCGACATCAGTCTGAAGAAGGGTCTCGACCATTCCTTCTCTCCAGAGAAGCTGCCTGTCTGTCCCGCTGAGTTATTCCAGCATTTTGTATCTACCTTCAGATTTCATACAGCTGTTTTTGGCCTCTTCTGCTCCATTTTTTTTGACAAAAGCAAATTTATTGATAGTTACAAAGTGAAGACTGAAACATTTTTATTGGAAGATGTCAATCAGAAAATATATATATATGTATAAGTATCAAAGCAAAACGTTGTTGCTCTCCTCTAAGATGCATTTAATGGCCTGTCCCACATGCAATTTTTTTGGTGATTTGCCGTCCGTCATAATTGCAGCAGGTCGCCTAAAATGTTCAACATGTTGAAAATCCAGCGGCAACCAGAACAAGGTACGACACTTTGGGCGACTACTCACGATCATACAGTCTGTGTGTGCGACATGTCGTGGGGTGACTGACGCCTGCATGGTCGTGAGTAGTCCCCCAAAGAGTCGTACCTTTTTTTGGTCGCCATGTTGACTATGAGTCGCCAAAACAAATTGCGTAAGTGGGACAGGCCCTTCAACCACCGGGGCTCCTGGGAAGTGATCTCGGAGGCTGAAGGGCCTATTTCTATGCTGTGGCCGTAAACTAAACTAAATTCTGAAAGCTTCCAGCAATGTTGATGGCGAGGCAATTGCAGGGTTGTCTTTTGTGATTCTGTCTGTGTTGGAGTCTGTTTCTCACTCCACACACATAGAAAATAGGTGCAGGAGTAGGCCATTCAGCCCTTCGAGCCTGCACCGCTCAAGGTGGTTGCCTTTTTACTGCCTGGAACTAGCTTATCAATCCATTCAGTTATACCAAGCAGTTGGGAATGACTTGAGGTGATGTCTCATCATTGTTATCTCAGGGGCAATTAGGCATGGGTATTGAATGCTTGTTTTGCCAGTGATGTCAGCCTGCTACGCATAAATTAAAATGCCACGCTCTAATCTATGGTGATATTGTTTCTTTATTCTTTTACGGAGCGAAAGAGAAATAGTTTTGATTCCATAAATCATATTTATTTTCTCTTTCATTGACAGTCACCTGCTCTTCTCCTTCATCCATGAACACCGTTTATTGAGCAAGAAACTGAATGTGTACAAAATGGATGAAGAACATTTGACTTGTGCCTGAAAACCGTTCCTCCACACGCCTGTTCGCATGTAAACACACTGGCATTCCAACATGCAGAACAAGTACCAAAATCCAACTCCTGGGAACATGACTGGAATATACCTGGGAATGGTATGTGTTGTTTACTGGTGGTTAACAATAAATAATAAAGTCTGTGTAAGGTAGATGTCTGCGTTAATCCAGACTGAATTGAATTTAATCAGACAGAGGATTAAGTTCCTTTTGTGACAAGCTTTCATTTTGTTCCCTGCGGCAGCTTATTCCAAACCTGTTTTGCAATCACCTTACCCCTCGTACCTATTGATTTGACAAAGACCTGCAATTGCTATTGACGAGAGGTTGCTAAGTACATGTTTGCTGCTACATTTTTCCATAATACAACAGTGGCTGCAATTCAAAAGAGCCATTTCATTGATAGTAGAGAGAGTTTTGAGGCATCCTGCCAGATGCGGTGTAAATGCATTGACAGCTTGGTTGAAATTCATATACAAATTGGACAGGTACATACATGGTATATAGGACAGTTTGGAGGGATATGGACCAAACGTGGGCTGGTGGGACTAGTGTAGCTGGGACATTATTGGCCGGTGTGGGCAAGTTGGGCTGAAGGACTTGTTTCCACACTGTATCATTCTAAAACTCTAAAGTTGGAGTGAAAAGTTAAGATGTGGTCGTATTGGGTGAAATGTGGGGGGGGTTTGATAAGAGGGCCAAGAATAAAATGGTGAGTCTGTAGAATTCTCTGCCTCAGAGGGCGGTGGAGGCCGGTTCTCTGGATATTTCCTTTTTTTAAAAAAACTCAACATTTATTGACATAACAAAATACACATAAAAACAAAACAGAGAAAAACAAAAAAGAAAATAGCAAAATACAAATCACCTAACGTCTATTAGCATCTTATCACATCAAATCATCTTTACATTCTATCATAAAAGCATCCTATTCACAGGCACCAGAGCAAGCTCATCAAATCGTATATCCTTAATCAATCTTGGCATTTGTAATAGTACCGGTTTCCATATAGTATTAAAGGCATCAATCCTCAACTGGAGTTTAGCTGTTATACTTTCTATCAAGTATTTTTCAGTCTTTCTGGATACTTTCAAGAGAGAGCTAGGTAGGGCTCTTAAAGATAGCGGAGAGGGGATATGGGGAGAAGGCAGGAACGGGGTACTGATTGGGGATGATCAGCCATGGTCACATTGAATGGTAGTGCTGGCTCGAAGGGCCGAATGGCCTACTCCTGCACCTATTGTCTATTGTCTCGAATGGTGCTGAGGAAAGATGGATTACATTAAATAACAAATAGGTAAAGTTTTATGTTAGATCAGTCAGAAGAGGGATTCCGACCCACAACGTCACCCATTCCTTTTCTCCAGAGATGCTGCCTGAGTAATCCACTGAGTTACTCCAGCATTTGTGTCTATCTTCGGTGTAAACCAGCTTGTGCAGTTCAATAGACAATAGACAATAGGTGCAGGCCCTTCGAGCCAGCATAGCCATTCAATGTGATCATAGCTATCTTTAAGAGCCCCATCTAGCTCTCTCTTGAAAGTATCCAGAGAACCTGCCTCCACCGCCCTCTGAGGCAGAGAATTCCACAGACTCACAACTATCTGTGTGAAAAAGTGTTTCCTTATCTCTGTTCTAAATGGCTTACCCCTTATTCTTAAACTGTGGCCCCTGGTTCTGGACTCCCCCAACATCGGGAATATCTGAGGCAGAGGGCAGTTCCTTCCCACACTAGGTATTATGTCAAGCGGATGTCAGCAGTGTAGTTGGAAGATGCAGTGGGGGTTTGGATGTTGGCAGCGAGAGGCCTCGCGGTGCGTTGAGTTGGAGCAGTGGCCGCGGGGGATGAGTGACGATTTCACACGTGTTCGGTGGTGTGGGCTGCCGAATACCCTGCAGCAGTCAGGGGAGCGATTAGATCAGGCACCGACCACTGGAGATCCCACAGAGGTCGGACGAGCAGGTGGATCAGACGTGGTCTGCAGCAGCATGGAGCAGCGGTGGAGGACACCAGGCAAGACCAACCTCTGCAAAATCATAAGGACAATGGGCCTTTAAGGCCAAGATAAGACGCTACAGTGTTTAAGAACTTTGAGACTAGAAGTATGACAGAAATATTTCAAACGTCATTAGAAACAGGAATAGTGCCGGAGGATTGGCGTACTGCGCATGTTGTTCCATTGTTTAAAAAGGGTTCTAAGAGTAAACCTAGCAATTATAGACCTGTTAGTTTGACATCAGTGGTGGGCAAATTAATGGAAAGGATACTTAGAGATAATATATATAAGCATCTGGATAAACAGGGTCTGATTAGGAACAGTCAAAATGGATTTGTGCCTGGAAGGTCATATTTGACTAATCTTCTTGAATTTTTTGAAGAGGTTACTCGGGAAATTGATGAGGGTAAAGCAGTGGATGTTGTATATATGGACTTCAGTAAGGCCTTTGACAAGATTCCTCATGGAAGGTTGGTTAAGAAGGTTCAATTGGTGGTTATTAATGGTGGAGTAGCAAGATGGATTCAACAGTGGCTGAATGGGAGATGCCAGAGAGTAATGGTGGATGGTTGTTTGTCAGGTTGGAGGCCAGTGACTAGTGGGGTGCCTCAGGGATCTGTGTTGGGTCCACTGTTGTTTGTCATGTACATCAATGATCTGGATGATGGTGTGGTAAATTGGATTAGTAAGTATGCAGATGATACTAAGATATGTGGTGTTGTGGATAATTAAGTAGATTTTCAAAGTCTACAGATAGATTTAGGCCATTTGGAAGAGTGGGCTGAAAGATGGCAGATGGAGTTTAATGCTGATAAGTGTGAGGTGCTACATCTTGGCAGGACAAATCAAAATTTGATGTATATGGTAAATGGTAGCGAATTGAGGAATGCAGTTGAACAGAGGGATCTAGGAATAACTGTGCATAGTTCCCTGAAGGTGGAATCCCATGTAGATAGGGTGGTAAAGAAAGCTTTTGGTGTGCTGGCCTTTATAAATCAGAATATTTAGTATAGAAGTGGGATGTAATGTTAAATTGTACAAGGGATTGGTGGGGCCAATCCTGGAGTATGGTATACAATTTTGCTCGCCAAATTATAGGAAAGATGTCAACAAATAGAGAGAGTACAGAGGAGATTTACTAGAATGTTGCCTGGGTTTCTGCACCTAAGTTACAGAAGGTTAAGGGGGGACTTGATAGAGGTCTTTAAAATTATGAGAGGATAGACAGAGTTGACGTGGATAAGCTTTTCCCATTCAGTGTAGGGAAGATTCAAACAAGAGGACATGACTTGAGAATTAAGGGACAAATGTTTAGGGGTAGCATGAGGGGGAACTTCTTTACTCAGAGAGTGGTAGCTGTGTGGAATGAGCTTCCAGTGGAAGTGGTGGAGGCAGGTTCGATTTTATCATTTAAAAATAAGGAATGGAGGGTTATGGTCTGAGTGCAGGTAGATGGGACTAGATGAGAGTAAGTGTTCGGCCCTTCTAGTCCGTGCCACCACTTCCACTGGAATCTTCCCTACACTCAATGGGAAAAGCTTATCCACGTCAACTCTGTCTATCTCTGGCGCAGTAAGGCAGTAGCTCCACCGCTGCGCCACCGTGCCGCCCGATGCCATTGTAAACTTATAACCATATAACAATTACAGCTGTGGATAATGAAGTAGATTTTCTGTAATTGTTATATGGTTATAAGTTTACAATGGCATCGGGCGGCACGGTGCTGCAGCGGTAGAGCTACGGCCTTACTGCGCCAGAGACCCGGGTTTGATCCGGACTATATACCGGGCCCTAGTGAGACCACAACTGGAGTATTGTGTGCAGTTTTCGTCTCCAAATCTGAGGAAGGTCATTCTTGCTATTGCGGGAGTGCAGTGTAGGTTTACAAGGTTAATTCCCGGGATGGCGGGACTGTCATATGCTGAGAGAATGGATCAGCTGGGCTTGTACACTCTGGAGTTTAGAAGGATGAGAGGAGATCGCATTGAAACATATAAGATTGTTAAGGGTTTGGACACGCTAGAGGCAGGAAACATGTTCCCAATGTTGGAGGAGTCCAGAACCAGGGGCCACAGTTTATGAATTGTGGGTTGGGGAGCAAATGGCAAAATCAAGATGCAGATCAGAACATGAGTTGTTCTGATCTGCCGGAGGACTGGGAGAAATTCAGAGACCAGCAGAGGAGGACAAAGGGCTTAATTAGGAAAGGAAAAATAGATTATGAAAGAAAACTGGCAGGGAACATAAAAACTGACTGCAAAAGTTTTTATAGATATGTGAAAAGAAAGAGATTAGTTAAAACAAATGTAGGTCCCTTGCAGTCAGAAACGGGTGAGTTGATCATGGGGAACAAGGATATGGCGGACCAATTGAATAACTACTTTGGTTCCGTCTTCACTAAGGAAGACATAAATAATCTGCCGGAAATAACAGGGGACCGCGGGTCAAAGGAGTTGGAGGAATTGAGTGAAATCCAGGTTAGCCGGGAAGTGGTGTTGGGTAAATTAAATGGATTAAAGGCCGATAAATCCCCAGGGCCAGATAGGCTGCATCCCAGAGTACTTAAGGAAGTAGCTCCAGAAATAGTGGATGCATTAGTAATAATCTTTCAAAACTCTTTAGATTCTGGAGTAGTTCCTGAGGATTGGCGGGTAGCAAACGTAACCCCTCTTTTTAAGAAGGGAGGGAGAGAGAAAACGGGGAATTACAGACCAGTTAGTCTAACATCGGTAGTGGGGAAACTGCTAGAGTCAGTTATTAAAGATGGGATAGCAGCACATTTGGAAAGTGGTGAAATCATTGGACAAAGTCAGCATGGATTTACAAAAGGTAAATCGTGTCTGACGAATCTTATAGAATTTTTCGAGGATGTAACTAGTAGCGTGGATAGGGGAGAACCAGTGGATGTGGTGTATCTGGACTTCCAGAAGGCTTTAGACAAGGTCCCACATAAGAGATTAGTTTACAAACTTAAAGCACACGGCATTGGGGGTTCAGTATTGATGTGGATAGAGAACTGGCTGGCAAACAGGAAGCAAAGAGTAGGAGTAAACGGGTCCTTTTCACAATGGCAGGCAGTGACTAGTGGGGTACCGCAAGGCTCAGTGCTGGGACCCCAGCTATTTACAATATATATTAATGATCTGGATGAGGGAATTGAAGGCAATATCTCCAAGTTTGCGGATGACACTAAGCTGGGGGGCAGTGTTAGCTGTGAGGAGGATGCTAGGAGACTGCAAGGTGACTTGGATAGGCTGGGTGAGTGGGCAAATGTTTGGCAGATGCAGTATAATGTGGATAAATGTGAGGTTATCCATTTTGGTGGCAAAAACAGGAAAGCAGACTATTATCTAAATGGTGGCCGACTAGGAAAAGGGGAGATGCAGCGAGACCTGGGTGTCATGGTACACCAGTCATTGAAAGTGGGCATGCAGGTGCAGCAGGCAGTGAAGAAAGCGAATGGTATGTTAGCTTTCATAGCAAAAGGATTTGAGTATAGGAGCAGGGAGGTTCTACTGCAGTTGTACAGGGTCTTGGTGAGACCACACCTGGAGTATTGCGTACAGTTTTGGTCTCCAAATCTGAGGAAGGACATTATTGCCATAGAGGGAGTGCAGAGAAGGTTCACCCGACTGATTCCTGGGATGTCAGGACTGTCTTATGAAGAAAGACTGGATAGACTTGGTTTATACTCTCTAGAATTTAGGAGATTGAGAGGGGATCTTATAGAAACTTACAAAATTCTTAAGGGGTTGGTAAGGCTAGATGCAGGAAGATTGCTCCCGATGTTGGGGAAGTCCAGGACAAGGGGTCACAGCTTAAGGATAAGGGGGAAATCCTTTAAAACCGAGATGAGAAGAACTTTTTTCACACAGAGAGTGGTGAATCTCTGGAACTCCCTGCCACAGAGGGTAGTCGAGGCCAGTTCATTGGCTATATTTAAGAGGGAGTTAGATGTGGCCCTTGTGGCTAAGGGGATCAGAGGGTATGGAGAGAAGGCAGGTACGGGATACTGAGTTGGATGATCAGCCATGATCATATTGAATGGCGGTGCAGGCTCGAAGGGCCGAATGGCCTACTCCTGCACCTAATTTCTATGTTTCTATGAGAATTGTTCGACAACCAGCAGCAAGAGAGTAAGTAGTTGGTGAGAAGGGAAGTAATTAATTATTAGAGAAAGCTAGGAGTTATATCAGAATAAACACCGACCACTAGGGATATCTAGTGGATATTTATGAAAAGGGAGCGGCTAGCTAGGGTAAATGTAGCGCTCCAAGATGGAGATTGTGGGGAATTAGACAATAGGTCCAGGAGTAGGCCATTCGGCCCTTCGAGCCAGCACCGCCATTCAATGTGATCATGGCTGATTATCCCCAATCAGTACCCCGTTCCTGCCTTCTCCCCATATCCTCTGACTCCGCTATCTTTATGAGCCCCTAGCTCTCTCTTGATATTATCCAGAGAACCGGCCTCAACCGCTCTCTGAGGCAGAGAATTCCACAGACTCACAACTCTCTGTGAGAAAAAGTGTTTCCTCGTCTCCGTTTTAAATGGCTTACCCCTTATTCTTAAACTGTGGCCCCTGGTTCTGGACTCCCCCAACATCGGGAATTAACAATAGGAAACCAAGAAAGGCAGCAAGGTGGCGCAGCGGTAGAGTTTCTGCCTTACAGCGCCAGAGAAGCGGGTTCGATCCTGACTACGGGTGCTGTATGTACAGAGTTTATACGTTCTCCCTGTAACGTGCGTGGGTTTTCTAAAAAATCTCAGATTTCTTCCCACACTCCAAAGACGTGCAGGTTTGCAGCTTAATTGGCTTGGTATAAATGTAAAGTGTCCCCAGTGTGTGTAGTATAGTGTTAAGGGCCTGTCCCACTTGGCGATTTTGTTCGGCGACATATCAGTGTCGCCAGAAGATTTTGAACATTTCAAAATCCTGCGGCGACAAAAAAAATGTTGCGACATTTGAAAAAAAAACGCGTTATTACGTCATCACTCTGTGTCACGCCGCATCACGCTCTGTCACGCTGCATCACGCCTCATCACGCTGTGTCACGCTGCATCACGCCTCATCACGCTGTGTCACGCTGCATCACGCAGCAAATTTAGGTCAATCAATGATGCCGGCATATGCCATAAACATCGCTAAGTGGGACAGGCGGTTTCCTCCCACATTCCAATGACGGGCAGGTCTGTTGGTAAATTGGCTTCTGTAAATTGTCCCTAGTGTGTAGGATAGTGCTGGTCGGTTTGGACTCAGTGGGCCGAAGGGCCTTGTATCCAAGCTGCATCTCCAACGTTTAAAGAAGAAATAAAGAAAGTAGGAGATAACATTGTTCAACACGGTCAACCATTAGATAAACCATTGCAGCCTGGTTGATTTCACACGTGACATCACTTGCATACATTCTCTGCAATTGCACAGTTACTCACCTCCTCACTCCACCCCCTTGAGCTGTTACGTGCGGCTTGTTGGCAAACAGTAGAAGCAGAGAACATGTCTACACTTGCCCTGAAGCAACACAGCTAACTCATGTGGTTTGAATGTAGTTTTAAAACACAAGTGAATTTGCAAAATAATTAAAGCAGTCACGTCTCCACTATCTAGCTTTTGTCTTCCATTTACATCACAGTAATTATATAATGTTTGCTTACATAGATAATAGGTGCAGGAGTAGGCCATTCGGCCCTTCGAGCCTGCACCGCCATTCAATATGATCATGGCTGATCATCCAACTCCGTATCCCATCCCTGCCTTCTCTCCATACCCCCTGATCCCTTCAGCCACAAGGGCCACATCTAACTCCCTCTTAAATCCAGCCAATGAACTGGCCTCAACTACCTTCTGTGGCAGAGAATTCCACAGATTCACAACTCTCTGTGTGTTTCTCATCTCGGTCCTAAAAGACTTCCCTCTTATCCTTAAACTGTGACCCCTTGTTCTGGACTTCCCCAAACATCGGGAACAATCTTTCTGCATCTAGCCTGTCCAACCACTTAAGAATTTTGTAAGTTTCTATAAGATCCCCCCTCAATCTTCTAAATTCTAGCGAGTACAAGCCGAGTCTATCCAGTCTTTCTTCATATGAAAGTCCTGACATCCCAGGAATCAGTCTGGTGACATGGAATTACACATGGAAATGATTATATAAATGATAAAGGTACTGAAGATCTGCATATATTGTGAATTGCAATACTTTCAATGCAATTGTTTCCAAAGTATGACAGAAACACAAGTGCATTAGCTGGGACAAGTCTACGTGACTCTTTGCCAAAGACTTCATGCGTGTCTTGGAGGAGATATGTAGCAAGAGAAATGTCAGCCAAAATTATGAATTTTCTGGTACCTATTTTCATGTACAATTCATGGCTAGAGCAGTTAATGGCATGACCCTTAACAGCGTGGATGTACAGAGGGGGTCCAAGTCCATAGCTGCCTGAAAATATAGATAACACGAGTAGACAGAGTGATAAATAAGGCATATGGAAAGCTTGCCTTCATTGGACGGGGCACAGAACATAAGGGTCACGTTGGAGCAACCTAGCCTACTTCTTCTTCTTGTGTATGGCGTGCACAGCCGAAAGTTGTAGGACAACTTGTTCTATTTGATCTTATTTGATTGTGCACGCAGGGTTGATTGCATTCGTCGAAACAGGGCGGACCATGTGAAGGTTGCAATTTCCCACCCCAAGCAACCAAACCAAAGTGCTACAAAGCTGCAACATGATGTCCTGGCCTGTCCAATGAAGGCAAGCAAAGCATCTGTCTTCATGTGAAAGGGGAAACATTTAAAGAGATGTGCAGGGCAAGTTTTTTTAAATAGAGTGGTGGGTGTCTGGAACATGGAATTCTTCCATTCCCTGTAGACCTATCTCAAACCTCAAACATCTGCCTCCACCGCTACCCCGAGCAGCACATTCAAGGCACTCATCACTCTCTGTGTAAAAAATAAATCTTGCCCCGCACAATTCTCAAAACATTCCCCATCTGGCCTTAAAGCTATGACTCTAAACGTTATAGGAACAATGATAATGGATTTGTGTAGATCCTCGTGAATAGAGGGCGGCATGGTGGCTCAGCAGCAGATCTACTTTCTGACAGAGCCTGAGACCTAAGTTCATTCCTGACTAATGTCTGACGGAGTTTGTACGAGCATGCATGTGATCTCATTGAAACATATAAGATTGTTAAGGGCTTGGACACGCCAGAGGCAGGAAACATGTTCCCGATGTTGGGGGAGTCCAGAACCAGGGGCCACAGTTTAAGAATAAGGAGTAAGCCATTTAGAACAGAGACGAGGAAACACTTTTTCACACAGAGAGTGGTGAGTCTGTGGAATTCTCTGCCTCAGAGGGCAGTGGAGGTCAATTCTCTGGATGCTTTCAAGAGAGAATTAGATAGAGCTCTTAAAGATAGCGGAGTCAGGGGATATGGGGAGAAGGCAGGAACAGGGTACTCATTGTGGATGATCAGCCATGATCACATCGAATGGCGGTGCTGGCTGGAAGGGCCAAATGACCTACTCCTGCACCTATCGTCTATTGTCTATTGATCACCCTGTGACTGCGTGGGTTTTCTCCGGGTGCACTGGCTTCCTCCCACACTCCAAAGACATACAGGTCTGTATGGTAATTGGCTTTGGAAAGATTGTAAAGTTGTGTCGGATAGTGTTAGTGCCCACTCTACCACCCACCACATGGAGCTGTGTCAGGGCCTGGCAGACATTGACGCCAACAGAGACAACAACACCCAACTTGAGATCTAACTATTCCTTTGGTTTATGTTTCATTCGCAAGAAGAAGAAGACGAAGAAGTGTACGGGGATCGCTGGTCGACACAGACTCGATGGGCCGAAGGGCCTGTTTCCACGCTGTATCTCTAAAGTAAACTCCAAAGTGAAAGATGAGAGATTTCAGAAGGACTTCTGGCAATTTTTTCACTCAGACGGTAGTCTATATCTGGAAAAAGCTGCAAGGGAAAGTTAAGGAAGTGGATACAATTACAACTTTTAAAACACATTTGGACAGACATGTAGATCGGAAAGGGTTTTGAGTGCCATGTGCCAAATGCATGCAAATGGGACTCTGCCAACTTGGCCAACATGGTCAATGATGGGCCAAAGGGCCTGTTTCTGTGCTGTACAGTTCTATATACGTTGCCTTAGTTAGCTGGCGATTTGAGAAAATATGACCTCTTGAAATTATAAATAAGAGGGGAAATGGCAGTGTTCAAATTTCTGATTCATTCAATTACATCCTTTGGAAATACTTGCTCTTGAGTTATAGCTGGTCTACTGGTGAGTAGATGGTGCCAAGAGCAACTGCGGAAAGGAGAAAGGGGGAATTTGTATGTAATGTGGAATGATTTGTGGGATAGAGTGATCTACCGGAGAGAATGGCTGAAATCCAATCGATGATGGTTTTTAAAAGAGAATTGCATCAATATTATACTTGGAGAAATATTGAAGTTGGATGGAAACAAATGTTTGACTCTTTCCAGGGGCCAGTTTCTCATGTACTGCTTCTTACACTACATGCTCGATCTTGCATGTAGATTCAACTTCTGTTTTGCTGGTATGTTGAGGAAGGTTCACCAGCCCCGACGCGAGGTTTGATCGCCCGGCGCGGGGTAGCCGAAAACCCCCCGATGCAGGAGCTGAACACCTCAACGCGGAGGGCCCAAACGCTGCCGGCTACGGGAGTCAAGATCATCCCCTTCCACGGGGGCTCGAGGCCCACGACCGAGGAAGAACAAAAGGAAGGACTTGAACTTTATTTCGCCTTCCATCACAGTGAGGAATGTGTAGGAGTCACTGTGGTGGATGTTCATGTTAAAATGTGTTTTTGAGTCTGTTGCTTCTAATTGTATGACTGACCTGCCCAGTGAAATACCTCGTATGTTGCAAAACATACTTGGCGAATAAAGTGTGATTCTGATGTTTTGTAGCAAGAAATTGGATTTAATTAACAACCACCGTGTCTGAACCAGACAGGAAATGTGACAGACACCTTGCGAAATACTACATACCCATCTTTGAATGAGTTTGAATTTCTAATATCTTGCATTCTGTGAATTATAATTCAAGCTGGAAAGGGTACAGAGAAGATATACGAAGATGTTGCCAGGACTCGAGGGCCTGAGCTACAGGGAGAGGTTGGGGCAGGCTAGGACTCTATTCCTTGGAGAGCAGGAGGATGAAGGAGTGATCTCATAGAGGAGTACAAAATCGTGAGAGGAATAGATCGGGTAGATACACAGAGGCTTCTGCCCAAAGTAGGGGAAATCGAGGACCAGATGACAGGTTTAAGGTGAGGGGGGAAAGATTTGATAGGAAACTGAGGGGTAACTTTTTCACGCAAAGGGTGGTGGGTGCATGGAATGCACTGTAGTGCCAGAGGAGGTAGTTGAGTCAGGTACTATCAAATACGTTTAAGAAACGTTTGGACGGGTACATGGATAGGACAGGTTTAGAGGGATATGGGCCTGATGCAGGCAAGTGCATTATGGAATTCCCTGCCACCGAGGGCAGTGGAGGCTAAGTCACTGGATGGATTTAAGAGAGAGTTAGTTAGAGCTCTAGGGGCTAGTGGAGTCAAGGGATATGGGGAGAAGGCAGGCATGGGTTATTGATAGGGGAAGATCAGCCATGATCACAATGAATGGCGGTGCTGGCTCGAAGGGCCGAATGACCTCCTCCTGCACCTATTTTCTATGTTTTCTATGTTTCTATGTAAGTGAGGTGAGTGTAGATGGGACATGTTGATGTTGGCCGGTGTGGGCAAGTTGGGTCGATGGGCCTGTCTCCGTGCTCCATCATTCTATGACTCTATACTGGGGCAAGTTGGTTGGGTCGATGGGCCTGTCTCCGTGCTCCATCACTCTATGACTCTATACTGGGGCAAGTTGGTTGGGTCGATGGGCGTGTCTCCGTGCTGCATCACTCTATACTGGGGCAAGTTGGTTGGGTCGATGGGCTTGTTTCCACGCTGCATCACTCTATGACTCTATACTGGCAACTTTCCCTGAGCTAAAAAAAACAATGAAATGATTGTCATTGTTCAACAAGACTGTTAAAACACTGGTCAACCCTTCTGTCTTTCAGAGAGGCTCTCCTCCCCGATTCAACCACCTTGCTGCTATACCACCCCTTTTTCGTCGGCTGAGCTATTGTCGAGCCAAAACCTCAGTGGAACATCAACGTTTTGTAAGTACTAACCTCAACGCAGAAATGTAGACAGAAACTCACTGGAAGTGGACTGAAGGCAAGATGAAGGAGGTGACATGGTAGAGTTGCTGCCTTACAGAGCCAGAGACCTGGTTTCGGTCCTGACTACAGGTGCTGTCTGTGTGGAGTTTGTACGTTCTCCCTGTAACTGTGTGGGTTTCTTCCAGGTGCCAGTTTCCTCCCACACTCCAAAGACATCCAGGTTTGTAGGTTAATTTGGGTTTGGAAAAAATTGGTAAAGATTTGTCCCCAGTCTGCAGGCTAGTGTGAGTTGGTTGTTAGCTGTGGTGGGCACGAACTCCGTGGGCTGAAGGGCCTGTTTCTACGCTGTTTAGTTTTAGTTTATCTAAAACTAAAGATAAGGCAGTTAGAGAGCTTTCAAACTCAGAGTAAAGAGCCTGTCCCACTTGGGCGACCTAATCCGCGAGTTCTGGCGAGTTTGCCCTCGACTCATACTCGCACCATGGTCGACATGAGGTCATAGGAGGTCTTGGTAACTCTCCTTCATGCTCGAGAGTGGTCTCCGCGTACTCGAGGCCTCAGCTAGGTTGCGACGTAAAAAAAGGCCGCCATGGAAAAAATGGATACTTTTTTTACACGTAGGTTTAGTCGTAGTAGGTCGGCATGTTCATTAGTCGTAGGTAATTGAGGTAGTCAAAGGTAGTCGAAGTGAGTCGTAGATAGTCTTTGTCATAGTCGAAGGGAGGTCGAAGGGAGGTCGAAGGAGGTCATCTTCACTCTCCACTATTCGGTGTCCAATTTTCCCAAAGTTAGTCGTAGCTAGTCTTCAACATAGTCGAAGGAGGTCGAAGCTGGTCTTCAACATAGTCGAAGGAGGTCTTCAACATGTCAATTTTTCAAACTCTCCTAAACTCTTCCAAACTCGCCAATTATGTCGCACAAGTGGGACAGCCCCTTTAGCATTGAATCTCAGGGTTAGCTGGCAGAGCTTGAATCAGGCCTTTGCAGCCATCGTTTACATCCAAAATTGGTGGCTAGTGGAAAAAGTGGAATGTTCTTGTTCTCAATGAAAACACGGATTTTTTGGTCACCGTTTGCCCTTGCCTCATTATGATCAGGAAGTGAAAGGTGGTTTTCCTTACTTGCAATCAGCTGCACTCTAATGGAAATAAAAGCAAGGTTTTATTTAATTTTAAAACAATATATTTCATTATAATAAATTACTCTTGAGATCAGACCTTCCTGAAAAAAAAATATTATTGAGTACTTGTACTTAACTGTGCAAGCAAGGATCAACACGCCTTGGTGATGTGTAAGAAAGAACTGCAGATGCTGGTTAAAATCAAAGGTAGACACAAAATACTGGAGTAACTCAGCGGGACAGGCAGCATCTCTGGAGAGAAGGAACGGGTGATGTTTCAGGTCGAGACCTTTCTTTTTTTGTGCCTGGGCTCGGGGAGGATAAAGGAACATGATATTTGTAGGATGTGCAAAGGAAAAATCAAAGATTTCTGAACATTTTAAATTTCTTGCCCTCCCTTTAACACTTGCAGAAAGTCTACCCACCAACCTGCTTACAACCTAACGGGTACTTGGGTAGTTTACAACCTAATGGTATGAGCATTAAATTCTCCAATTTCAGGCAACTAACCTACTAACAGCACCCCCTCCTGGATTTTCACCCATTTCTCCCATTCCACCCCTGTCTCCCATCTCTGCCACCTTTACACCTACATTCATTCCTCTGACTTCACAATCCTTACCGCTTCTATTCTTATCTCACCCATTCCATCTTTTCATCGATGGTCCAACCATCCACCTATCAAAAACCCCTCTCACCTGTATCCACCTATCACTCACCAGGATTTGTTTCTTCCCCACCTCTCTCCTAGTTTTATCCACACGCTCACCCTCACCACAATTAAGGGTCCTTACCCGAAGCATTGCCCATCCATGTTATCTAGAGATGCTGCCTGACCTGCTAAGTTACTCCAGCTCATTGTGTCTTTTTTTGTTAAAAAAACGGCATCTTCAAATTGTTTTTAATCCAAGTAGTAAGAAAGAACTGCAGGTGCTGGTAAAATCGAAGGTAGACAAAAAATGCTGGGTAACTCAGCGGGTCAGGCAGTATCTCTGGAGAGAAGGAATGGGTGACGTTTCGGGTCGAGACCCTTCTTGAGCCAAGTTCATTTGGTCACCGTTTCCTTTTCTCCAGAGATGATGTCTAACCCACTGAGTCACTGAGTGCATGGTAGAGAGCATTCTGACTGGTTGCATCGTGACCTGGTTCGGGAATTTGAACGTCCAGGAGCGGAAAAGACTACAAAACATTGTGACCACTGCCCAGTCCATCACTGGCTTTGACCTCCCCACCATTGAAGGGATCTATCGTAGTCGCTGCCTCAAAAAGGCAGCCAGCATCATCAGAGACCCACACCATCATGGCCACACACTCATCTCACCACTGCCGTCAGGAAGAAGGTACAGGAGCCTGAAGACTGTTACGTCCAGGTTCAGGAACAGCTACTTCCCCACAGCCATTAAACACAACGAATAAGCTCTGAGCTCTGAACTGCAAAAGACAATATTATTATTTGTTATTTGCACAATATTTGTTATTTATTGAACTTTTTATTTTGGTCCCGTTTTATACAGTGTTTACATATTCACATATTGTGTTGTGCTGCAGCAAGTAAGGATTTTATTGTCCCATCCGGGACATATGACAATAAAACACTCTTGACTCTTGACTCCAGCATTTTTGTGTCCATCTTCATTTCATTCCCCTGTGATTGCAGTAATCAGTGAATGCCACTAGAGAGAGGCAGAGGTTTGACAAACTGCAGGAATCTTGGCTCATTTTCATACATGCCGTTTACTTGCCCACAATCGGAATGAGCACAAATCTAACATTCCTAGTGTTCACAGGGAGGGGGCGAGGAAACGGGTTGGGCTGCCAGTCGACGGGAAAGCAGAAGATGTCAAGATCATGCGACCATTAATGGCTCAGCTCATGGATATTTTAACTACCTATTTCTCAGCCAGTGGCAGGTCATTTTAGAAGCTGGATGTTATTGTGCTTCAGAGATTCGAGAGGGTGTTGAATGAAATATGTATTTTTGAAGTGTTTCTGGATGGGAGGATGAGTGAAGGGTGGGAGGGATTGTTGAATGTGAGAGATTGTAGGGAGATAGAAGGAGTTTGAGAGGTTTGGCTGGTGAGTTGGTGGAAGCGGGTGACAACTGCTGTCAAGCTGGAAAGGGTACAGTGAAGATTTACGAGGATGTTGCCAGGACTAGAGGGTCTGAGTTATAGGGAGAGTTCTAGCCCTATCCAGAGAACCTGCCTAAGAGGGCGGTGGAGGCAGGTTCTCTGGATGCTTTCAAGAGAGAGATAGATAGGGCTCTTAAAAATAGCGGAGTCAGGGGATATGGGGAGAAGGCAGGAACAGGGTGCTGATTGGGGATAATAGACAATAGACAATAAATGCAGCAGTAGGCCATTTGGCCCTTCGATCCAGCACCGCCATTCAATGTGATCATTGCTGATCATCCCCAATCAGTACCCCGTTCCTGCCTTCTCCCCATATCCCCTGACTCCGCAATTTTTAAGAGCCCTATCTAGCTCTCTCTTGAAAATATCCAGAGAACCGGCCTCCACCGCCCTCTGAGGCAGAAAATTCCACAGACTCACCACTCTCTGAGAAAAAGTGTTTCCTCGTCCCCGTTCTAAATGGCTTACTCCTTATTCATAAACTGTGGCCCCTGGTTCTGGACTCCCCCAACATCGGGAACATGTTTCCTGCCTCTAGCATGTCCAAGCCCTTAACAATCTTATATGTTTCAATGAGATCTCCACTCATCCTTCTAAACTCTAGAGTGTACAAGCCCAGCTGCTCCAATCTCTCAGCATATGACAGTCCCGCCATCCCGGGAATTAACCTTGTAAACCTACACTGCACTCCCTCAATAGCAAGAATGTCCTGCCTCAAAACTGCACACAATACTCCAGGTGTGGTCTCACTAGGGCTCTGTACAACTGCAGAAGGACCTCTTTGCTGCTATATTCGATTCCTCTTGTTATAAAGACCAACATGCCATTCGCTTTCTTCACAGCCTGGTGTACCTGCATGCTTACTTTCATAGACTGATGTACAAGGACTCCCAGATCCCGTTGTACTTCCCCTTTTCCCAACTTGATGGCATTTAGATAGTAATCTGCCTTCCTGTTTTTGCTACCAAAGTGGATAACCTCACATTTATCCTCATTAAACTTCATCTGCCATGCATCTGCCCACTCCCCCAACCTGTCCATGTCACCCTGCATTCTCATAGCATCCTCCTCACAGTTCACACTGCCACCCAGCTTTGTGTCATCAGCAAATTTGCTAATGTTACTTTGAATCCCTTCATCCAAATCATTGATGTATATTGTAAATAGCTGCGGTCCCAGCACCAAGCCTTGCGGTACCCCACTAGTCACTGCCTGCCATTCTGAAAGGGACACGTTAATCCCTACTCTTTGTTTCCAGTCTGCCAACCACTTCTCTATCCATGTCAGCACTCTACCCCCAATACCATGTGCCCTCATTTTGCCCACTAATCTCCTATGTGGGACCTTATCAAATGCTTTCTGAAAGTCCAGGTACACTACATCCACTGGCTCTCCCTTGTCCATTTTCCTAGTTGCATCTTCAAAAAATTCCAGAAGATTAGTCAAGCATGATTTCCCCTTCGTAAATCCATGCTGATTGGACTGATCTGGTTACTGCTATCAAATGTGCTGCTATCTCATCTTTTATAATTGACTCCAGCATCTTCCCCACCACCGATGTCAGGCTAACTGGTCTATAATTCCCCGTTTTCTCTCTCCCACCTTTCTTAAAAAGTGGGATAACATTAGCTACCCTCCAATCCACAGGAACTGATCCTGAATCTATAGAACATTGGAAAATTATCACCAATGCATCCACAATTTCTAGAGCCACTTCCTTAAGTACCCAGGGATGCAGACCATCAGGCCCAGGGGATTTATCAGCCTTCAATCCCATCAGTCTATCCAACACCATTTCCTGCCTAATGTGTATTTCCTTCAGTTCCTCTGCCACCCCAGATCCTTTGGCCACTAGTATATCAGGAAGATTGTTTGTGTCCTCCTTAGTGAAGACGGATCCAAAGTACCTGTCCAACTCATCTGCCATTTCCTTGTTCCCCATAATAAATTCACCTTTTTCGGTCTTCAAGGGTCCAACTTTGGTCCTTAACTATTTTTTTCCTCTGCACATACCTAAAGAAGCTTTTACTATCCTGCTTTATATTCTTGGCTAGCTTCCCTTCGTACCTCATCTTTTCTCACCGTATTGTCTTTTTAGTTATCTTCTGTTGTTCTTTAAACATTACCCAATCCTCTTGCTTCCCGCTCATCTTTGCTACGTTGTACTTCTTCGCTTTAATTTGTATACTGTCCCTGACGTCCCTTGTCAGCCACGGTCACCCCTTTCTCCCCTTGGAATCTTTCTTCCTCCTCGGAATGAACTGATCCTGCACCTTCTGTATTATTCCTAGAAACACCTGCCATTTTTGTTCCACTGTCATGCCTGCTGGTGTATCTTTCCAGTCAACTTTGGCCAGCTCCTCCCTCATGGCCCCATAGTCCCCTTTATTCAACTGCAACACTGACACCTCCGATCAACTCTTCTCAGACCATGATCACATTGAATGGCGGTGCTGGCTCGAAAGGCCGAATGGCCTCCTCCTGCACCTATTGTCTATTGTCTATTGTCATTTAGTGCCTATCCTGCTGGATGTAAGGATGATGCTATTGAATTTGCTTCCCTCACGCATTCAAGCTGTGACGCTCATCACTGTCTAAAAGAAGGTTAAATAAGGGAAAACATTTAACGTGGTATCATGGAGAGAACAAAAAACAGTGAAACTAATTTGATAGCTCCACCACTGAACAGACGCTGGCATGCTGGGTTGAACGGGCTTAGTTGTTTAGGCACGGTTCTCAGATTCCACACAAAGGAACAATTCAAAGCCTGTGGCATGTCTGCCAGGGTCTCTGTCCACTTGGCTATGTGGTTGGAGATTCAACTTAATGAAAGTGGAAAAACAGACAACAGTTCCCAACACAAATAAAAATCAAAGCACTGGAGTATCTCAGAGGGTCAGGCAACATCTCTGCAAGAGTAACTCATCCATATCTCACGTTTCCCTTTCCCCTGACTCTCAGTCGAAAGAAGGGTCTCGACCCGGAACGTCACCTATTCCTTTTCTCCAGAGATGCTGCCTGAACCGCTGGGTCACTCCAGCTTTTTGCGTCTATCTTCAACAGACAATAGACGATAGGTGCAGGAGTAGGCCATTCGGCCATTCGAGCCAGCACCGCCATTCAATGTAATCATGGCTGATCATCCCCAATCAGTAACCCGTTCCTGCCTTCTCCCCATATCCCCTGACTCCGCTATGTTTAGGAGCCCTATCTATCGCTCTCTTGAAAGTATCCAGAGATCTGGTCTTCACCGCCCTCTGAGGCAGAGAATTCCACAGACTCGCAACTCTTTGAGTGAAAAAGTGTTTCCTCGTCTCCGTTCTAAATGGCAAACCCTTATTCTTAAACTGTGGCCCCTGGTTCTGGACTCCCCCAACATCGGAAACATGTTTCCTGCCTCTAGCGTGTCCAAACCCTTAACAATCTTATATGTTTCAATAAGATTCCCTTCTAAATTCCAGAGTGTACAAGCCCAGCTGCTCCATTCTCTCAGCATATGACAGTCCCACCATCCTGGGAATTAAACTTGTACCTCTTCAGTTTACGTGGTATTCTTCGGGTTAAACCAGCATCTGCAGTTCCTTCCTAAACCTCTCTGGAGGACGTGGATGGGTGACGTTTCGGCTCAGGACTCTTCTTCACAACTGATGGTAGTAGGTGGGAGAAAGCTTAAAAAGAGTTGCTAACTCCCCTTTCCCATTCCCACATGGACTTTTCTGTCCTGGATCTCCTCCCTTCCCAGAGTGAGGAACAACAATTCATATTCTGCTTGGGTAGAAAGATTGAATTCTCCAGTTTTTGGTAATATCTCCCAAATACTTTTTTCCCACCCTAATGTTCCCCCATTTCTCCTACTATCCTTCCTCCCCCATCTCCACCCTATCCAATCCATCCCTCTGGCATTACATTTCTTCCCCCTTCCATCTTTATCTGACCCATAAAAGATATTCACTGGAGTTTAGAAGGATGAGGGGGTATCTTATAGAAACATATAAAATTATAAAAGGACTGGACACCCAGATGCAGGAAAAACGTTCCCAATGTTGGGCGAGTCCAGAACCAGGGGCCACAGTCTTAGAATAAAGGGGAGGCCATTTAGGACTGAGGTGAGAAAAAAACGTTTTCACCCAGAGAGTTGTGAATTTATGGAATTCCCTGCCACAGAGGGCAGTGGAGGCCAAGTCACTGGATGGATTTAAGAAAGAGTTAGATAGAGCTCTAGGGGCTAGTGGAGTCAAGGGATATGGGGAGAAGGCAGGCACGGGTTATTGATTGGGGACGATCAGCCATGATCACAATGAATTGCGGTGCTGGCTCGAAGGGCCGAATGGCCTCCTCCTGCACCTATTTTCTATGTTTCTCTGTCTCCTTTTCATCTCTAGCCTTCATGTAGCAATAAACCTCCCCGACCTACATCCACCTATCACTTGCCATTATTTGTTCCCACCCTCCCCCCCCCCCCACTATTCCATTCAGTCTGACGAAGGGTCCTGAACCGAAACGTCACCTATCCATGTTCTCCATAGATGCTGCCTGACCCGCTGAGTTACTCCAGCACTCTGTGAAACGTCACCTATCTATGTTCTCCACAGATGCTGCCTGACCCGCTGAGTTACTCCAGCACTCTGTGTTTATTTTTGTAATCCAGCAACTGCAGTTCCTCGTGTCACCAGCCCCCAAACAAGACAGGCCATTCAAATGTGAGTGAAATGATGAATGCAGAAACCGGCCAGGTGATTTCCCATCTGTAGTAACTTGGACTGCTCCAGTTATTGAGGAACTTCTAGTCTTTGATGTGGTGCATCTACTGAACGCATTCAGTTCAAATCTATTCGAACTTGCTTTCATTCTTTTTTTAGCAAATGAAACAAAGAAGAAGACTTTTAGGAATCACAATGGATCCCATTTAGTTTTAAATGTCTCACATTCCGTCACTTTTACTGGCTGGATGAGATTTACACAAAAAACATACTTTGTTGTGTTGCTGCCACACACAAATTTCTGCTTTAGTTTGGAGATACAGCATTGGGAGAAAAGGCCCTTTGGCCCAACCAGTCCACGTTGACCATCAGTTACACTACTTCTGTGAGTCTGTGGAATTCTCTGCCTCAGAGGGCGGTGGAGGCCGGTTCTCTGGATGCTTTCAAGAGAGAGCTAGATAGGTCTCTTAAAAATAGTGTAGTCAGGGGATATGGGGAGAAGGCAGGAACGGGTACTGATTAGGGATGATCAGTCATGATCACATTGAATGGCTGTGCTGGCTCAAAGGGCCGAATGGCCTACTCCTGCACCAGTGTCTATTGTCTATTGTGATTCCACTTTCACGACCGCACAGGAGGCACTTTTTACAGAGGCCAATTGACCTACAAACCCGCATGTCTGGAATGCAGGAGGAAATCCATGGGGTAACGTGCAAACTCCACACAGGCAGCACCTGAGGGCAGGATCAAACATGGGTCTCTGACGCTGTGCTGCTTGGTCGTATTATTGTGTGGCTGCCATTCATTTGTGTGGCAACCAGTTTTGAATCTATATATGCAAATTAGTTGTAGGGCAACGATGCCAAAACAATTAATAATTGAAAATATTCATAGCTTTGTAAATTGACATGAGGAATTGTCCAAGTCAAGGCTGTGGAGGCCAAGTCAGTGGATATGTTTAAGGCAGAGATAGATGGATTCTTGATTAGTACGGGTGGCAGGGGTTATGGGGAGAAGGCAGGAGAATGGGGTTAGGAGGGAGAGATAGATCAGCCATGATTGGATGGTGGGGTAGACTTGAAGGGCCGAATGGCCTAATTCTGCTCCTGTCACTTATGAACTTATGAAGTCAGATCTGCTTCTTCTTCTTGTTGTTGAGTCCACACACAAGATCTGAAGTTGTTCTGCCAGAGCTGAACACACTTCTCGGCATCTGCACACAATGGTGTCTGTCTTGTCGCTTCTTGTGCTTCTTGTGCGTGGTGGTGGAGAGATTGGTGGAAACACGGCCGCGATCGACGTGAACACTCTTTCCTTGACCCCGATGAAGTCAGATTAATCTCAGTCTTCCCTTTTGGCCCTTCCTAGTTTCACACTTTGTTTCACATGCAACATTTTTTCCTTGCAATGTGGTTCTGATTAGAAACAGGGGGTAAACATAGTGGAATCCCTGTTCTAGGCTGCTGGGAATGAGTCAAGAACACTCAGCTCCTAAATCTCCAAGGGGACCTTGCAGGTTCAAAAACGATGGATTTCTCTGCCCCTACCCTGTTTGGCTGCTTGTTTTGGCTGTTCCTATGCTGAATGTTCTGTGAAATTGTCAGGAAATGATGGATGGGGAAGGCGTTGGATCTTGCAATGACCACGGTTGCTTTCTGTTCTACCTGTTCCTCCATCTTCTGCTGAAATGTTTAGATCCATGTGTGTGGCCTTGCACTGTGGGAGATTGTATGTAAGGGGGAAAGTACACAGTTAATGGCAGGTTCCTTGGCAGCACCGACATACAGAGGCGTCTCGGGATCCAAGTCCATCAACTCTCTGAAAGTGGCAATGAAAATAGAGATGGTGTCTGATATGCTTGCCTTCATTGGTGGTGGCTTTGTGTACAAGAGTCAGGAAGTCATGAAGATAGATACAGAATGCTGGAGTAATTGGCCTGTCCCACTTTCACCACCTAATTCACAACCTTTTTTACTCGTGGACATTTTTCATCATGTTGAAAAAACGCCCCGACCTACTTGATGCCACGAGTACCTACGACTAGCATCACGACCTGCCTACGACCTACCTATGATCTCCTAGGACCTCCTACGACCACGTGACGACTATGCTGCGAGTATGAGTCAAGGGCAAACTCGGCAGAGGTCGTGAATTAGGTGGTGAAAGTGGGACAGGCCCTTTACTCAGCGGGTCAGGCAGCATCTGTGGAGAAAAGGGACAGGTGATGTTTCGGGTTGGAACTCTTCTTCAGGAAGTCACTATGCAGCTCTATAAGTCTCTGGACAGACCACATTTGGAGTATTGCATGGACTTTTTTTCTTTTTCTTCGTAAACGGCGCCAAAATATGGCGACTGGGCATTTGTGGTTGTGCAAAAGAATTTGACTGCAATGCGCAAAAAAAAAAGTTTTTTGTCACCTCACACTTTGGGGGATGGCTGTTCTCTTCAGCCCAATGCTGGATGCCTTTACCTGCACCGTTAGGCTTGGACCTCTGGTTCTGGACTTCTTCACCATCTCAAAACACCTTGTTTGTAGATAGACACAAAATGCTGCAGTAACTCAGTGGGTCAGGCAGCAATCTGGGGAAAATTGAATAGGTGATGTTTCGGGTCGAGACCCTTCTTCAGTCAGAGTCAGGGGTGGGAAACTAGAGATATGAAAAGGTACAGAAAACAAAAGATCTATTATCTAGTCCAGATTCTAATATCAGTCCATGATGTAATATCTATACAGATTCTTTACATTCTATACATTTCAATGAGTAAATATAAGTCCAATTATCCCAACCTCTCTTCATACATCAGTCTGTTGTCAATCTTGGAACTAGTCTCGTCAAACTTTGCTAGCCTCCTTCCTCAGAGAAGAAGCGCAAAACTATCTGCAAGTCTGGATGTAAGGAGGAATCACAGGGGGGTGGATGTAAGGAGGAATCACAGTGCGGTGGTGGATGTAAGGAGGAACCACAGGGTGGTGGATGTAAGGGGGAATCACAGGGGGGTGGTGGATGTAAGGGGGAATCACAGGGGGGTGGTGGATGTAAGGGGGAATCACAGGGTGGTGGTGGATGTAAGGGGGAACCACAGGGTGGTGGATGTAAGGGGGAACCACAGGGGTGGTGGATGTAAGGGGGAATCACAGGGGGGTGGATGTAAGGGGGAATCACAGGGTGGTGGATGTAAGGGGGAATCACAGGGTGGTGGATGTAAGGGGGAATCACAGGGGGGTGGATGTAAGGGGGAACCACAGGGGGGTGGATGTAAGGGGGAATCACAGGGTGGTGGATGTAAGGGCAATTTCTTTATTTTCCAATGTCCAACTTTCCGTTGCCATGACTACACAGGGGGGTAGGAGTGATCTTACGCAGACCTAATAGAACGGATCTTCCCATCGTTATTTGCAGTTTCATTGACTCTTTATTGAAGCAGTTGTACAAACAAAGGGATGAACGTACCAGGTTCTCCTTATTCTCATACAAGCTGTAACTTTCTGTTCTCACCCATCTGGTGACAACTGCGTACTCTCCACCTCCTATGCCTGGTCTGAGTCACTCCCTGTCCCATAAGCCCAAGTGTCCAAAATAATACTGCTAGAAATAGCTAGACAAAATAAGATAATGTGACAACTGTAACTAGCCTAAACATAAATGGCTCCTATAAAGATATCAACTGCACTTCAAGAAAGAGGCTGCTAGGCAGGCACATGTTAGGAGCTTTTTTGGGCGCGCACATGGATATGCAGGGCAGAGTCAAGAGTGTTTTATTGTCATTTGTCCCGAAATAGAATAATGAGATTCTTACATGCAGCAGCACAACAGATATATAAACATTGAAATACTCCGTAAAGCCCTTCATGAATTTAAAAAAGTTCAGTGTGTATATATATATATATATATATAAAGAAAGCAGACAGACAAGTAAATAAACAATAATAGTGCAAAGTTAAAAATAATACCCCCTAGCCTATATAGTTGGGAACCTATTCGGAGGTTTAATTCAAATGCTGACTTATATTATTATTCAGTAAAAACTCAGCAGGTGAGGCAGCATCTATGGAGAGATGGAATGTGACGACAGTCTGAAGAAAGGTCTCGACCCGAAACGTCACCTATTCCTTCGCTCCATAGATGCTGCCTCACCCGCTGAGTTTCTCCAGCATTTTAGTCTACCTTTGATTTTTCCAGCGTCTGCAGTGCTTTCTTAAACATTAATTATTCAGTAATGATTCCGGTTTAGGGTTGTTATTGTCACATGTACCAAGGTACAGTAAAAAGCTGTGTATGGCATGCTATCCAATTGCATCAGATAATTCTCAACATAAATTCAAACAAGCCAAACTCAAGTACAATCAGAAGAGCAAACTGGGAGGTATAGCGTCAGGGTACAGCAGTCAGGAGTGTGAGGAGTTGATGGTGAGGAGGAGTTGAGGTATATATTGGTGACGAGTCTGGTCTGTGTGCTGGACTGGCCTACAGTTACAACTCTCTGCATAAGAATGAACATTGATATAAGCAGCTAAATGCAACTTAAGCTAAGTAGATTTTTAAAAGCTCAAAAGAACTTAATGCAAACCTAATACATATGCTTCACAAGCAAGTGTTTATTTTGTTAAATAATGACTATAATACATTCCAGAGTAAGATCCTAATTTTAGTTTAGTTTTGAGATACAGCGCAGAAACAGGCCCTTCGGCCCATCGGGTCCACTCAGACCAGCGATCCCCACACACTAACACTCTCCTACACACACCAGGGACAATTTTTAAATTTACCAAGCCAATTAACCTACAAACCCATACGTCTTTGGAGTACATAGATACATAGAAATATAGAATATAGGTGCAGGAGGAGGCCATTCGGCCCTTCGAGCCAGCACCGCCATTCATTGTGTCATGGCTGATTATCCCCAATCAATAACCTGTGCCTCCCTTCTCCCCATATTCCTTGACTCCACTAGCCCCCTAGAGCTCTATCTAACTCTCTCTTAAATCCATCCAGTGATTTGGTTTCCACTGCCCTCTGTGGCAGGGAATTCCATAAATTCACAACTCTCTGGGTGAAAAAATGTTTCTCACCTCAGTCTTAAGTGACCTCCCCTTTATTCCAAGACTGTGGCCCCTGGTTCTGGACTTGCCCAACATTGGGAACATTTTTCCTGCATTTAGCTTGTCCAGTCCTTTTATAATTTTATATGTTTCTATAAGATTCCCCCTCATCTTTCTAAACTCCAGTGAATACAAGCCTAGTCTTTTCAATCTTTCCTCATACGACAGTCCCGCCATCACAGGGATCAATCTCGAGAACCTACGCTGCACTGCCTCAATCACAAGGATGTCCTTCCTCAAATTAGGAGACCAAAACTGTACACAATACTCCAGATGTGGTCTCACCAGAGCCCTATACAACTGCAGAAGAACCTCTTTACTCCTATACTGAAATCCTCTTGTTATGAAGGCCAACATTCCATTAGCTTTCTTCACTGCCTGCTGTACCTGTGAGCCAACTTTCAGTGACCGGTGTACAAGGACACCCAGGTCTCGCTGCACCTCCCCCTTACCTAACCTAACCCCATTGAGATAATAATCTGCCCCCTTGTTTTGAGGCCTGCAACCTCCTAACAACCTCTTCACAGCTCACACTGCCACCCAGCTTTGTGTCATCTGCAAACTTGCTAATGTTGCTCCTAATTCCCTCTTCCAAATCATTAATATATATGGTAAACAGTTGCGGCCCCAACACCGAGCCTTGCGACACTCCACTTGCCACTGCCTGCCATTCTGAAAAGGACCCGTTCACTCCTGTGTGGGAGGAAACCGAATATCTCGGAGAAAACCCACACAGGTCACGGGGAGAACGTACAAACTCCATACAGACAGCACCCGTAGTCGGGATCGAACCCGGGTCTCCGGCGCTGCATTCGCCGTAAGGCAGCAACTCTACCGCTGCGCCAACATGCTGCCTGAATAGAATCCAAAAGCCAGATTGGTAATCGAGTTTATAGCTCTGGTCATTGGCTTTCAAGTAAATGATGCTGTCAAACATTAAAGACACTGCACACGTATGAAAATCATTTTGTTTAAAAGCGATTGGATCATAAACTAGTTTGTGAATAAACTGGGTGCTTGAAACGCAATTGATGAGCATAACATGTGTGTTTACCCATGTAAGATTTTGATGGATGGAATTGGAATTAGAACTTCTGTGTGTAACTCTCCCTAGTGCACCATGCATCAACATCAGTGTTATGCATCACAGTTTAGTTCAGTCCAGTTTAGTTTATTGTCACGTGTAGCGAGGTACAGTGAAAAGCTTTTGTTGTGTGCTAACCAGTCAGTGGAAAGACAATACATCATTGCAATCGAGATATTCACAGTGTACACATACATGATAAGGGAATAACGTTTAGTGCAATATAAAGCCCGTAAAGTCCGATCAAGGATAGTCCGAGGGTCTCCAATGAGGTAGATAGTAGTTCAGCACTGCTCTCTGGTTGTGGTAGGATGGTTCAGTTGCCTGATAACATATAGGAAGAAACTGTCCCTGAATCTGGAGGTGTGCGTTTTCACACTTCCGTACATTTTGACCGATAGGAGAAGAGGGAGAAGAGGGAGTGACCCGAGTGAGACACGTCCTTGATTATGCTGCTGGCCTTGCCGAGGCAGCGTGAGGTGTAGATGGGGTCAGTGGAAGGGAGTTAGTTTGTGTGACGGTCTGGGCTGCGTCCACAAAATCGCTGCAATTTCTCGCGGGTCTTGGACGGAGCTGTTCCCAAACCGTGCTGTGATGCATCCCGATGAAATGCCTTCTACGATGCATCTGTAGAAGTTGGTGAGAGTTGTGGAGGACTTGCTGCATTTCCTCAGCCTTCTAAGCCTAAGCCACAAAGATGCCAGAAGTCATGAACTGAAAGTTTCCTCCCTCGCTAGTTTCAATTGGAGCCTTTAGATATAACTTACTAATTGAGTCCAGTGCTCACAGGAGATAGGAAGTATTTTGGGTCGACATTTGGTTTAGACGGCACTGGGCTTGTACTCACTGGAGTTTAGAAGGATGAGGGGACACCTCATTGAAACGTACCGAATAGTGAAAGACTTGGATAGAGTGGATGTGGAGAGGATGTTCCCACTAGTGGGAGAGTCTCGGAGTAATTGTCATAGCCTCAGAATTAAAGGACGTTCCTTTCGGAAGGAGATGAGGAGGGATGTCTTTAGTCAGAGGGTGGTGAATCTGTGGAATTCTTTGCCACAGAAGGCTGTGGAGGCCAAGTCAGAGGATATATTTAAGGCAGAGATAGATAGATTCGTGATTAGTCAGGGGTTATGGGGAGAAGGCAGGAGAATGGGGTTGGGAGGGAGAGATAGATCAGCCATGATTGAATGGCAGAGGAGACTTGATGGGCCGAATGGCCTAATTCTGCTCCATTCCCTTATGACCTTATGACGAAACATCAGCTATCCATTTTCTCCAGAGATGCTTTATGTCTTCTCCAGAAATTTGTGTCTTTATAACTTGAATATTTGCAGAAAACAGCAAACTGACTGAATTTCTATTCACCTGTATTTTACAGCAATTAACTAAACTCAATGGTTCAATGGTATTTTATTTTCTCATGCAGTTACGTTCAGTGAAATTCCTTTTCAGTTAAAATCTTAGACAATAGGTGCAGGAGGAGGCCATTCGGCCCTTCGAGCCAGCACCGCTTTGCACAGGCACAATCTTATGGGCCTGTCCTAGGCGACTCTTTAGGCGACTGCCAGGGACTAATTTTAATGGAACTCATCTACGTTGTCACCTGTAGTCGCCCAAAAAATCGCCTAAGTGAGGCAGGCCCTTTACTATATATATCTTACTATACACAGGCACAGTTGCACTTACGTACACTGCGTAAGAATAATAGACTACACAAGAGTCGCCACGTTTCCAGTACCATCCTTTAGTTTGGTATAGTTTAGAAATACCAGCGATCCCCACACACTTAAGAGCCTGTCCCACTTAGGAGACCTAAACAGCAACCTCTGGTGACCTTGCCTGCCACCCAAGGTTTCCATGAGGTCACCGGAGGTTTCGGTCACTCTCCCTAATGTTCGAAAGTGGTTTCCGCGTGGTCGAAGCTTCATCTAGGTTGCTGCTATTTTTCCATCCTGATTAAAACCGGCCTCGACTAAAAATAGGTTGCCGTTTTAAAAATCGATCATTTTTTAGTCGCGGGTCTAGTCGAAGCCGGTTTTCTTCATAGTCGAGGAAGGTTTTCAACATATGCGTGGGAGGTGGTAGGAGGTTGCAGGTCACCTCCACCTTGATTGTTTTTTGGGTGGCGGGCAAGGTCACCAGAGGTTGCTGTTTAGGTCTCCGAAGTGGGACAGGGGCTTTGCACTATCCAACACACACAGGGACAATTTACAATTATACCAAGCCGATTAACCTACAAACGTCCATCTTTGGAGTGTGGGAGGAAACCGGAGCACCCGGAGAAAACCCACGCAGGTCACAGGGAGAACGTACAGACAGCACCCGTGGTGAGGATGGAACCCGGGTGTAAGGCAGCAACTCTACCGCTGCACCACCATGCTGGACGTAAGCAAGCAAGCAAGTTTATTTATAGAGCACATTTCAGCAACAAGTCAATTCAAAGTGTTTTACACAAAGCATTAAAAGCAATTAAAAACAGTCATTAAAAAGCATAGAAAATAAAAACAAGCTAAAATAGAATAAGGTGTATAAAATACAAGAATGAAAATTACAGTGCAGGGTTAGAAATGAATAATTATTTAATTTAATTTAAATTAAGAGTAATTAAAAGCAGTGTCAAACAGAAACGTCTTCAGCCCTAATTTAATAGAACTGAGAGTTGGAGCGGGCCTGCATTTATCTGGAAGTTTGCTCCATACAAGTGGTGCATAAAAACTAAATGCTGCTTCTCCATGTTTAGTTCTGACTCTGGGGACAGAAAGCAGAGCTGCCCCAGACGAACTCCGAGGTCTGGATGGTTCATAATGTAGCAGAGGATCACAAAGGTACACAAAAATGCTGGAGAAACTCAGCGGGTGCAGCTGTATCTATGGAGCGAAGGAAAGAGGCAACGTTTCGGGCCGAAACCCTTCTTGCTGCTGCACCCGCTGAGTTTCTCCAGCATTTTTGTGTACCTTCGATTTTCCAGCATCTGCAGTTCCTTCTTAAACACAGAGGATCACAAATGTATTTTGACCCTAGACCATGGGCGGTCACGGTGGCGCAGCTGTAGAGTTGCTGCCTTACAGCGAATGCAGCGCGGGAGACCTGGGTTCGATGCTGACTACGGGTGCTATCTGTACCAAGTTTGCACGTTCTCCTCCAAGATCTTCGGTTTCCTCCCACACTCCAAAGACGTACAGGTTTGTAGGTTAATTGGTTTGGTAAATGTAAAAATTGTCCCTAGTGGATGTAGGATAGTGTTAATGTGCGGGGATCGCTGGTTGGCACGGACCCGGTGGGCTGAAGGGCCTGTTTCCGCGCTGTATCTCTGTATCTCTAAACCATTCCGTACTTTATAAACCAACAGTAATGTTTTGAAATCAATTCTTTGACAGACTGGAAGCCAGTGTAAAGACCTCAAGTTTTGTGTGTGATGTGATCCACTTTCTTGGTCTTCGAGAGGACTCGAGCAGCAGCGTACTGAATCAGCTGCAGCAGTCTAATCGGCTGTTTAGGGAACGTTCCCTTGGTGTCTGCCAGGGCAAACTCTGCTGGTCTGAGACTAAACAACTAACAATGTTTTCATTTAGTAAAGGACACCATGAATTTCAATCATGTGAGATGAAACTAAATTCTAATCCCTTCTCTAAATGTATAAAAGACTGGCATATCTCATAGATATTAAGATTTTATTGATTTTTTTTTTGTTTATTTCCTCCTAGAGAAAAATTGAAATGCTGAGAGTGATTGAACCTGCACAAGGTTTCAAAGGTGCTGCAGTCAAGGTGAATTTACTCCTTAGTTCTTATTTGTGACGCGGCAGGGGATTAAACCGAATAAAGAAAATCCTGAAAATGGTCATGAATAGGAGCAGAATTAGGCCATTGGGCCAATCAAGTCTATTCCACCATTCAATCAATGGACAATACACAATAGGTGCAGGAGTAGGCCATTCGACCCTTCGAGCCAGCACCGCCATTCAATGTGATCATGGCTGATCATCCCCAATCAGTACCCCGTTCCTGCCTTCTCCCCATATCCCCTGACTCCGCTATCTTTAAGAGCCCTATCTAGCTCTCTCTTGAAAGTATCCAGAGAATTGGCCTCCACCGCCCTCTGAGGCAGAGAATTCCACAGACTCACAACACTCTGTGTGAAAAAGTGTTTCCTCGTCTCCGTTCGAAATGGCTTACCCCTTATTCTTAAACTGTGGCATGTTTCCTGCCTCTAGCGTGTCCAAACCCTTAATAATCTTACATGTTTCAATGAGATCCCCTCTCATCTTTCTAAAGTCCAGAGTGTACAAGCCCAGCCGCTCCATTCTCTCAGCATGTGACAGTCTAGCCATCCCGGGAATTAACCTTGTAAACCTACGCTGGGCTCCCTCAATAGCAATAATGTCCTTCCACAAATCAGGGGACCCAAACTGCACACAATACTCCAGGTGTGGTCTCACTAGGGCCCTGTACAACTGCAGGAGGATCTATTTGCTCCTGTACTTGACTCCTCTTGTTATGAAGGCTCTCCCTGTAACCCCATGGGTTTCCGCCGGTTGCTCTGGTTTCTTCACACCTCCCAAAGACATGCAGGTTTATAGATTAATTGGGCCTCTGTAAATTTGTCCTAGTGTGTATGGAATGGATGGGATAATGCAGAACTAGTCATAAGGTCATAGAAACATAGAAACATAGAACATTTGTGCAGGAGGAGGCCATTCGGCCCTTCGAGCCAGCACCGCCATTCATTGTGAGCATGCCTGATCGTCCCCTATCAATAACCCGTACTTGCCTTCTCCCCATATCCCTTGATTCCACTAGCCCCTAGAGCTCTATCTAACTCTCTCTTAAATCCATCCAGTGACTTGGCCTCCACTGCCCTCTGTGGCAGGGAATTCCATAAATTCACAACTCTCTGGGTGAAAAAGTTTTTCTCACCTCAGTCTTAAATGACCTCCCCTTTATTCTAAGACAGTGGCTCTGGACTCACCCAACATTGGGAAAATTTTTCCTGCATCTAGCTTGACCAGTCCTTTTATAATTTTATATGTTTCTATAAGATACCCCCTCATCCTTCTAAACTCCAGTGAATATAAGCCTAGTCTTTTCAATCTTTCCTCATATGACAGTCCTGCCATCCCAGGGATCAATCTCGTGAACCTACTCTGCACTGCTTCCATCACAAGGATGTCCTTCCTCAAATTAGGAGACCAAACTGTACACAATACTCCAGATGTGGTCTCACCAGAGCCCTATACAACTGCAGAAGAAGTCATAAGTGATTGGAGCAGAATTAGGCCATTCGGCCGATCAAGTCTACTCTGCCATTCAATCATGGCTGATCTATCTCTTCCACCTAACCCCATTCTCCTGCCTTCTCCCCATAACCTCTGACACCCGTACTAATCAAGAACCTATCTCTGCCTTAAAAATATCCACTGACTTGGCCTCCACAGCCTTCTGTGGCAAAGAATTCCACAGATTCACCACCCTCTGACTAAACAAATTTCTCCTCATCTCTTTCCGAAAAGAACGTCCTTTAATTCTGAGGCTATGAGTGTTCCTAGACTCTCCCACTAGTGGAAACATTCTCTCCACATCCACACTGGTTATTTATGTGTGTATATATATATATTCAAATGGTATATGGACACTGATCTCTGTATTTATTTAGGCCTACAATACTGTTGTGCTGAAGCAAAGCAAGAATTTCATTGTCCTATCAGGGACACATGACAATAAACTCTCTTGAATCTTGAATCTTGACTATCCGGGCCTTGTGTGACTCTATCCAACTGTTGTGAGTGAGTGGTGTACATGTGTCCCGACCCCACTCTGATTTGCACGTTCGAAGGGAAAGGTCACCTCTATTCTTGCTGCCAGAATATGCAACCTCACATTTATTTGTGTTGAGCATCACTGGCTAATTATAAGCCTGTTCTACATGTTTATTACTGCCATCCTGTCATTTGTTACAGAGGTGTAACTCATTTGGCTAATCCTTTCCTGGTGTGTTTATTGTGCTCAGTTGCTAGTCTGACACACAAAGAATACTTCACCGTGTAAAGCTTAGAGAAACAAAGGGAGGGAGAGGGAGAGAGAGAGAGAGAGAGAGAGAGAGAGAGAGAGAGAAAGTAGATCATTTCCCACCAGTGACTTACCTATGATTACCTAGCTTACAGAAGGTAGACAAAAATGCTGGAGAAACTCAGTGGGTGAGGCAGCATCTATGGAGCGAAGGAATGGGTGACGTTTCGGGTCGAGACCCTTCTGAAGAATTCCAGCATTTTTGTCTACACCTTTTCAGGACAAATCAAAATAGGACGTACATGGTAAATGGTAGGGAATTGACGAATACAGATGAACAGAGGGATCTGGGAATAACCGTGCATAGTTCCTTGAAGGTGGAATCTCATATAGATAGGGTGGTAAAGAAAGCTTTTGGTATGCTAGCCTTTATAAATCAGAGCATTGAGTATAGAAGCTGGGATGTAATGTTAAAATTGTACAAGGCATTGGTGAGACCAAATCTGGAGTATGGTGTACAATTTTGGTCGCCCAATTATAGGAAGGATGTCAACAAAATAGAGAGAGTACAGAGGAGATTTACTAGAATGTTGCCTGGGTTTCAACAACTAAGTTACAGAGAAAGGTTGAATAAGTTAGGTCTTTATTCTCTGGAGCGGCGAAGGTTAAGGGGGGACATGATAGAGGTCTTTAAAATGATGAGAGGGATAGACAGAGTTGATGTGGATCAGCTTTTCCCTTTGAGAAAAGGGAAGATTCAAACAAGAGGACATGACTTCAGAATTAAGGGACAGAAGTTTAGGGGTAACATGAGTGGGAACTTCTTTACTCAGACAGTGGTAGAGGTGTGGAATGAGCTTCCAGTGGAAGTGTAGGAGGAAGGTTCGTTGGTATCATTTAAAAATAAATTGGATAGGCATATGGATGAGAAGGGAATGGAAGGTTATGGTATGAGTGCAGGCAGGTGGGACTAAGGGAAAAAAGTTGTTCGGCACGGACTTGTAGGGCCGAGATGGCCTGTTTCCGTGCTGTAATTGTTATATGGTTATATGGTTATATGGTCTCCCTTCGATTTTTCCAGCATCTGTCTCACAAGGTCAACTGAAATCTCCACTTACCTTATTCTAACTCTTGATGAATATAGTTGAAAAATGTGCATTTTAGACCTCGCTCATGTTTCCGGCTCCACATTCAGGCAATTGTTCCTTTGGTAGACACAATGAACTTCAGATGCTGGATTATTGTGTAGAACACAGAGTGCTGGAGTAAAGCCCCTGTCCCACTTTCATGACCTAATTGGCGACCTCTTCCGACTTTGCCCTTGACTCATACTCGCAGCATGGTCGCCACGAGGTCGTAGGAGGTCTTTGTAACTCTTCCTCATGCTCGTGAGTGGTCTCCGCGTACTCGTGGCCTCAAGTAGGTCGCGGCGCTTTTTCCAGCCTGAAAAAAAATGTCCACGAATGGAAAAAAGGTCGGCATGGAAAAGATTGATACTTTTAACTCGTAGGTAGGTCGTAGGTAGGTCGTGATGGTAGTTGTAGGTAGTTGTAGATAGTTGTAGATAGTTGTAGATAGTTGTAGGTAGTTGTAGATAGTTGTAGACAGTTGTAGGTCGGTAACTGGCCCGAGAAAAAAAATGCAAACATGACATCATTTTATCATGTGATCATTTTCCACTCGTAGCTAGTTGTAGTTGGTCTTAGGTGTGGAAGACTGAGGTCGAGGGGGGTCGTTGGAGGTCGTAGACATAATCGTAGGAGGTCGTCGGAAGTCTATTACTTTGGCGAGTCAGCACGACCATGACATGTTTTCAACGTCTAGGTTCTTCTAAACTCGTGGATTAGGTCGTCCAAGTGGGACAGGCCCATAACTCAGCGGGTCAGACAGCATCTTTGAAGACATGGACAAGCAACGTTTTGGGTTGGGATCGTTCTCCAGACCCTTGTTCCTATGGCCCCTGATGCACACCACTCATTCCCGGGTTACCCTCTTGCTTGTACTTATAAGATGCAGCGGGTAGTGTTGCTGCCTTACAGCGCCAGAGACTTGGGTTCGATTCTGACCACGGTCTGCACGGAGTTTGGACATTCTCCTTGTTAAAGGGGTATGATTTTCTCTGGTTGCTCCAGTTTCCTCCCACACTCCATAGACGTGTATGATGGTAGGTTAATAGGTAACTGAAAATTGTCCCTATTGTGTAGAATAGAATACTATCATAGAACACTATCTTTAGTCAGAGGGTGGTGAATCTGTGGAATTCTTTGCCACAGAAGGCTGTGGAAGCCAAGTCAATGGACATTTCTAAGGCAGAGATAGATAGATTCTTGATTAATACGGGTGTCAGGGGGAGAAGGCAGGAGAATGGGGTTGAGAGGGAAAGATAGACCAGCCATGATTGAGTGGCGGAGTAGCCTTGATGGGCCAAATGGCCTTATTCTGCTCCTAACACTTGTAAACTTATGAACTAGTGTAAGGGTGATCGTTGATCAGCGTGGACTCGATGGGCCGAAGGGCCTGTGTCCATGCCAAATCTCTAAAACTCAAACTAAAACTAAAAGACTGTTTTTTTGTCCTTGATGTTATCTGCCAGTGGTATTTCATGGCCCCTCTTCCCACTCCAACACTGACAGTACTGCTGAATTCTTAACCCAGACCTGCAACTGCAAAACCTCCGCACAGTCCGAGCCGAGCCAAGCTGACCTCCCAGGGGCCCAGCACTTTGACCTCCCGGGGGCCCCTCCCATTCTGAATCTGACCTTTCTGTCCTGGGCCTCCTCCATTGCCAGAGTGAGGCCCACCGTAAATTGGAGGAGCAGCACCTCATATTTTGCTTGGGTAGTTTACACCCCAGCGTTATGAACATTGACTTCTCTAATTTCAGGTAGTCCCTGCTTTCTCCTTCTTTCCCCTCCCCCATCCCAGTTATCCGACACGGCCTACTGTCTCCACCTCTTCCTTTCTCCCCCCCCCCCCCCGACATTAGTCTAAAGAAGGGTCTCGACCCACAACGTTGCCTACTCCTTCTCTCCAGAGATGCTGCCTCACCCGCTGAGTTTCTCCAGCATTTTTTGTCTACTGTTGCCCGTTTTCTGCAAGAAAATGTGACTAGCTTCGATGAAGCATCTTTGCCAGCATGGGCGAGTTGGGCCGAATGGCTTGTTTTCATGCTGTATGACTCCATGACTCTATGGTTAATAGAACCCGAAGCATTATTTTATTAGTGTCAGTGCCTCGCACAACAGCAGTAAATGATCTGCTGCAGATCTGAAACAATAGAAGCAAAAGAAAAGCCTTTTATTGTCATAGTCCCCTCCACCGAAAAGTGCAATTTTCTTTTGATATTCGCATAATTGCCTGCAATTTTAGCTGCTAAAATCGTCCTTAATTCTCTAATGACATTCTACAATCAGACGTTAAATGCAGCTCCCGCTAGATGCCATGCAAGCTGACTGTTGCCCGGAATATGCCAGTGCATGAGTCACTGGTGCTCAGTGTTACTCAGCTGCCCACACAGCAATCACTCTGGCATCAAAGTCACGGTGCACTGGCAGTCCATGATAACAAATGTGCCAACCGTGAGATGATGGGGACCCTCACAATGCCTCCTACATGTTTGCAAGGCAGCACGGGGCACTTTACATCCAAGACTGCTGTTTGCCCGTCATGAAGAATGCAAGTGGCTGCACGTCTTCCCCATCGAGCCCACACACAAGATTACAACACACTCTCGGCATCTGCATACGATGGTCAAGTCACTTTTATTTCTATAGCACATTTAAAAAACAACTCTCGTTGACCAAAGTGCTTTACATTGGTGGAGGTACTAATGTTATACAACATTGGTTCATAGATTAAGTACATACATAAATACATACATATAGCCCTCCCTCAGAGGACGTCAGGAAAGGCTTGAGAGTAAAGATGAGTTTTTAGTCTCGACTTAAAGGAGTCGATGGAAGGGGCAGTTCTGATGGGAAGGGGGATGCTGTTCCACAGTCTAGGGGCTGCAACCGCAAAGGCACGGTCGCCCCTGAGCTTATGCCTAGACCGCGGGATGTTCAGTAACCCCAAGACAGATGGTGTCTGCCTTGTGCTTCTTGTGCGTGGTGGTGGAAAGATCGGTGGAAACAGGGCCGCGAAGCATCTGGATAAACAGGGTCTGATTAGGAACAGTCAACATGGATTTGTGCCTGGAAGGCCATGTTTTACTAATCTTCTTGAATTTTTTGAAGAGGTTACTCGGGAAATTGATGAGGGTAAAGCAGTGGATGTTGTGTATATGGACTTCAGTAAGGCCTTTGACAAGGTTCCTCATGGAAGGTTGGTTAAGAAGGTTCAATGGTTGGGTATTAATGGTGGAGTAGCAAGATGGATTCAACAGTGGCTGAATGGGAGATGCCAGAGAGTAATGGTGGATGGTTGTTTGTCAGGTTGGAGGCCAGTGACGAGTGGGGTGCCACAGGGATCTGTGTTGGGTCCACTGTTGTTTGTCATGTACATCAATGATCTGGACGATGGTGTGGTAAATTGGATTAGTAAGTATGCAGATGATACTAAGATAGGTGGGGTTGCGAGTAATGAAGTAGAGTTTCAAAGTCTACAGAGAGATTTATGCCAGTTGGAAGAGTGGGCTGAAAGATGGCAGATGGAGTTTAATGCTGATAAGTGTGAGGTGCTACATCTTTGTAATATATTTTTTTATTAAAGGTAATCAATTACAATGCTTCAAACAACTTTATATCAAATTAATTCAATTTGCATTAAGTAAAACACTAGTAATACTTATCTACTGTTTTTTTAGAAATAATGATAGAGAAAGAATAGAGAAAGAATAAATCATTAAGAGAGTGATTAAATAATAATTTGATTATATATAGGAAAGAAAAGAGAAACGAAAAAAAAAAAAAAAAAAAAAAAAAAAAAAAAACATTTTTAGTAACCACAATATGTATTATTAATAACACTACTACAAGTGATAGTATCAATAAAGACATATATGTAATTCCAATATAAAAATGAATTATTCTCACCAAATCCCGCAGGGTGCACGTCGAGCTGTGTTGCCAAGAACAGCTACTTCTCTAAATACTGTATATATGGAGACCATATCTGTTCAAAAGAATTATACTTGTCCAATAGGACAAATCTAATTCTTTCCAGATGTAACGTCTCCATCATCTCTGTTGCCCACATTTTGGTTGTGGGGGATAATGTTCCCTTCCAAAATTTCAATATGATTTTTTTTCCAATTATTAAACAGTAATCAAAGAAATTTCTTTGATTTACTGTAAGTGATAGATGTAAATCCGGAATTCCAAATATTATTAGCTTTGGGTTAGGGTCCAATTTAACTTTGATGACTTCAGAAATAACTTTAAAGATTTCTGTCCAGTAATAATTCAATTTAGGACATGTAACGAAACTATGTATTAAATTTGCCTCTGCTTTCTTGCACTTATCACAAATAGCGGAGAGATTCGGAAAAATACTATTTAATTTAGTTTTCGAATAATGTAACCTATATAATACTTTAAATTGTATCAGTATATGTCTGGCGTTTAATGAACACCGGTGTATTCGTTGTAGACTTTCTTCCCAGTTTTCTTTTGTTATAGCCAATCCCATTTCATTTTCCCATGCTTGACGATATACTTCAAGTGGTGCTACATCTTGGCAGGACAAATCAAAATAGGACGTACATGGTAAATGGTAGGGAATTGAAGAATGTAGGTGAACAGAGGGATCTGGGAATAACTGTGCACAGTTCCCTGAAAGTGGAATCTCATGTAGATAGGGTGGTAAAGAAAGCTTTTGGTGTGCTGGCCTTTATAAATCAGAGCATTGAGTATAGAAGTTGGGATGTAATGTTAAAATTGTACAAGGCATTGGTGAGGCCAATTCTGGAGTATGGTGTACAATTTTGGTCGCCTAATTATAGGAAGGATGTCAACAAAATAGAGAGAGTACAGAGGAGATTTACTAGAATGTTGCCTGGGTTTCAGCAACTAAGTTACAGAGAAAGGTTGAACAAGTTAGGGCTTTATTCTTTGGAGCGCAGAAGGTTAAGGGGGGACTTAGAAACATAGAAACATAGAAATTAGGTGCAGGAGTAGGCCATTAGGCCCTTCGAGCCTGCACCGCCATTCAATATGATCATGGCTGATCATCCAACTCAGTATCCCGTACCTGCCTTCTCTCCATACCCTCTGATCCCCTTAGCCACAAGGGCCACATCTAACTCCCTCTTAAATATAGCCAATGAACTGGCCTCGACTACCCTCTGTGGCAGGGAGTTCCAGAGATTCACCACTCTCTGTGTGAAAAAAGTTCTTCTCATCTCGGTTTTAAAGGATTTCCCCCTTATCCTTAAGCTGTGACCCCTTGTCCTGGACTTCCCCAACATCGGGAGCAATCTTCCTGCATCTAGCCTGTCCAACCCCTTAAGAATTTTGTAAGTTTCTATAAGATCCCCTCTCAATCTCCTAAATTCTAGAGAGTATAAACCAAGTCTATCCAGTCTTTCTTCATAAGACAGTCCTGACATCCCAGGAATCAGTCTGGTGAACCTTCTCTGCACTCCCTCTATGGCAATAATGTCCTTCCTCAGATTTGGAGACCAAAACTGTACGCAATACTCCAGGTGTGGTCTCACCAAGACCCTGTACAACTGCAGTAGAACCTCCCTGCTCCTATACTCAAATCCTTTTGCTATGAAAGCTAACATACCATTCGCTTTCTTCACTGCCTGCTGCACCTGCATGCCCACTTTCAATGACTGGTGTACCATGACACCCAGGTCTCGCTGCATCTCCCCTTTTCCTAGTCGGCCACCATTTAGATAATAGTCTGCTTTCCCGTTTTTGCCACCAAAATGGATAACCTCACATTTATCCACATTATACTGCATCTGCCAAACATTTGCCCACTCACCCAGCCTATCCAAGTCACCTTGCAGTCTCCTAGCATCCTCCTCACAGCTAACACTGCCCCCCAGCTTAGTGTCATCCGCAAACTTGGAGATATTGCCTTCAATTCCCTCATCCAGATCATTAATATATATTGTAAATAGCTGGGGTCCCAGCACTGAGCCTTGCGGTACCCCACTAGTCACTGCCTGCCATTGTGAAAAGGACCCGTTTACTCCTACTCTTTGCTTCCTGTTTGCCAGCCAGTTCTCTATCCACATCAATACTGAACCCCCAATGCCGTGTGCTTTAAGTTTGTAAACTAATCTCTTATGTGGGACCTTGTCGAAAGCCTTCTGGAAGTCCAGATACACCACATCCACTGGTTCTCCCCTATCCACGCTACTAGTTACATCCTCGAAAAATTCTATAAGATTCGTCAGACATGATTTACCTTTTGTAAATCCATGCTGACTTTGCCCAATGATTTCACCACTTTCCAAATGTGCTGCTATCCCATCTTTAATAACTGACTCTAGCAGTTTCCCCACTACCGATGTTAGACTAATTGGTCTGTAATTCCCCGTTTTCTCTCTCCCTCCCTTCTTAAAAAGTGGGGTTACGTTTGCTACCCGCCAATCCTCAGGAACTACTTCAGAATCTAAAGAGTTTTGAAAGATTATTACTAATGCATCCACTATTTCTGGAGCTACTTCCTTAAGTACTCTGGGATGCAGCCTATCTGGCCCTGGGGATTTATCGGCCTTTAATCCATTTAATTTACCCAACACCACTTCCCGGCTAACCTGGATTTCACTCAATTCCTCCAACTCCTTTGACCCGCGGTCCCCTGCTATTTCCGGCAGATTATTTATGTCTTCCGTAGTGAAGACGGAACCAAAGTAGTTATTCAATTGGTCCGCCATATCCTTGTTCCCCATGATCAACTCACCCGTTTCTGACTGCAAGGGACCTACATTTGTTTTAACTAATCTCTTTCTTTTCACATATCTATAAAAACTTTTGCAGTCAGTTTTTATGTTCCCTGCCAGTTTTCTTTCATAATCTATTTTTCCTTTCCTAATTAAGCCCTTTGTCCTCCTCTGCTGGTCTCTGAATTTCTCCCAGTCCTCTGGTATGCTGCTTTTTCTGGCTAATTTGTACGCATCATCCTTCGCTTTAATACTATCCCTGATTTCCCTTGTTATCCACGGATGCACTACCTTCCCTGATTTTTTCTTTTGCCAAACTGGGATGAACAATTTTTGTAGTTCATCCATGCAGTCTTTAAATGTCTTCCATTGCATATCCACCGTCAACCCTTTTAGAATTAATTGCCAGTCAATCTTGGCCAATTCACGTCTCATGCCCTCAGTTACCTTTCTTTAAGTTCAGAACCATTGTTTCTGAATTAACAATGTCACTCTCCATCCTAATGAAGAACTCAACCATATTATGGTCACTCTTGCCCAAGGGGGCACGTACAACAAGACTGCTAACTAACCCTTCCTCATTACTCAATACCCAGTCTAAAATAGCCTGCTCTCTCGTTGGTTCCTCTACATGTTGATTTAGATAACTATCCCGCATACATTCCAAAAAATCCTCTTCCTCAGCACCCCTGCCAATTTGATTCACCCAATCTATATGTAGATTGAAGTCACCCATTATAACGGTTTTGCCTTTGTCGCACGCATTTCTAATTTCCTGTTTGATACCATCTCCAACTTCACTACTACTGTTAGGTGGCCTGTACACAACACCCACCAGCGTTTTCTGCCCCTTAGTGTTTCGCAGCTCTACCCATACCGATTCCACATCCTGCAAACTAATGTCCTTCCTTTCCATTGCGTTAATCTCCTCTCTAATCAGCAACGCTACCCCACCTCCTTTTCCTTTCTCTCTATCCCTCCTGAATATTGAATATCCCTGGATGTTCAGCTCCCAGCCTTGGTCACCCTGGAGCCATGTCTCCGTGATCCCAACTATATCAGTCATTAATAGCTATCTGCACATTCAACTCATCCACCTTATTACGAATGCTCCTTGCATTGAGACACAAAGCCTTCAGGCTTGTTTTTACAACACTCTTTTACCCCTTATACAATTTTGTTGAAAAGTGGCCCTTTTTGATTTTTGCCCTGGATTTTCCGGCCTGCCACTTTTACTTTTCACCTTGCTACCTATTGCTTCTACCCTCATTTTACACCCCTCTGTCTCTACGCTCACACATTTAAGAAACCCTTTCCCTTTAACTCCATCCTCCACTAGCCCATTCGACACCCCACCCCCCTTATTCAGTTTAAAACCACCCGTGTAGTAGTGGCAAACCTGCCTGCCAGAATGCTGGTCCCACACCTGTTAAGATGCAATCCGTCCCTTTTGTACAGTTCCCCCTTACCCCAAAACAGATCCCAGTGATCTAAGAATCTAAATCCCTGCCCCGTGCACCAGTTCCTCAGCCACACGTTCAGGTCCCGTATCTCCCTGTTCCTGCTCTCGCCAGCACGAGGAACTGGAAGCAAACCGGAGATAACAACCCTGGAGGTCCTGCTTTTCAGCATTTTACCGAGCTCTCTAAAGTCTCGCTGCAGAATATTCATCCCCTTCTTTCCGACATCGTTTGTGCCGACATGCACTACCACTTCCGGATGTTCACCTTCGCCCTTGAGGATTTTCTGCACTCTGTCCGTGACATCCTGGAACCTGGCACCAGGAAGGCAGCACACCATCCTCGCATCCCGTCTGTTGCCGCAGAAACCCCTGTCCGTACCTCTCACAATGGAGTCTCCTACTACAATGGCGTTGCCTGCCTTAGGCCTTTTTGGTTTTGGCTCAACAGCCCTATTCGCATCACAAGCCAGTCCGCCGCCCAGTGTAAACACCTCTTCTGTCCCGACAGCTTCTAAGTGGGTGAACCTGTTCACAAGAGGTACAACACCCGGGGAAGTTGGCATTCCATGCTTCCCTCCCGTTCTCACTGTCTCCCACCTTCTCTCTTCCAGTACCTTAGGTGTAACAATCGTACTGTAGGACTTGTCGAGGAACGACTCCGTTTCTCGGACGAACCAGAGGTCATCCACTTGCTTCTCCAGTTCCCCAACACGGCCCTTCAGGAGCTCTACCTGGATGCACTTTTCGCATTTGTAGCAGCCAGAGGCACCAGCGGTGTCCTTGACCTCCCACATACTGCAAGCATCACACTGAATCAGCTTGCCTGACATCTCCTTCTTTCGTCTCTCCCTCTGCAGTGTTTTGCGTAGTCTCCTCTCCTCAGCCTCCTCTCCGAAAACTCTCGAGCCAAAGACTCACACTTCCCTCACCAGGGCACTTCCCTCACCAGGGCACTTCCCTCACCAGGGCACTTCCCTCACCAGGGCACTTCCCTCACCAGGGCACTTCCCTCACTGCCGCTCCCTAAGAGCAGTCTTACTTAAATTGACTGATAAATTGCCTGATTTACCAATTTACAAACCAAATTCCTCAGTTTTCAATTGTTTTCCCAGCACTGACTCACTTCTCTCCTCCCACTTGGGCTAGAGCCAATCAGTCGTATCTCTTGCTAATCTCCTCCTGCTGCTGTTGTTGCTCCCAAAGCTACAGCAGTTCTGGGTCAAGTCTGCCTGTCCTTGACCTGTACTTAAACTGTTTTCACTTCTCTCCTCCCACTTGGGCTAGAGCCAATCAGTCGTATCTCTTGCTAATCTCCTCCTCCTGCTGCTGTTGTTGCTCCCAAAGCTACAGCAGGTTGATAGAGGTTTTTAAAATGATGAGACGGATAGACAGAGTTGACGTGGAAAAGCTTTTCCCACTAAGAGTAGGGAAGATTCAAACAAGGGGACATGACTTGAGAATTAAGGGACTGAAGTTTAGGGGTAACATGAGGGGGAACTTCTTTACTCAGAGAGTGGTAGCTGTGTGGAATGAGCTTCCAGTGAAGGTGGTGGAGGCAGGTTCGTTTTTATCATTTAAAAATAAATTGGATAGTTATATGGATGGGAAAGGAATGGAGGGTTATGGTCTGAGCGCAGGTATATGGGACTAGGGGTGATTATGTGTTCGGCACGGACTAGAAGGGTCGAGATGGCCTGTTTCCGTGCTGTAATTGTTATATGGTTATATGGTTATATGGTTACTACTTGGGTCGAGGGGACTGTCGGGTCAGAGCGCCGCGCCCGGCCCCGCCTCACCCGTCCTGACGTAGTGCAGCCCATGGAGTGCAGCAGCAGCACCTCGCCCGTGGCCCCTTCGGTCGGTCGGCAGCCCGGCCAGCTGTCCGACCTTCGGACCTTCGCTGACCGCCGACACCACCACCACCCCTCCTTCTCACGGTCGATCATCGGTTCATGAGTTGGACGGGGCACCGGACTTTGCACGGCCCGGGCCAAAACGCCTCAGCTGGCCCGCCGGCTGGGCTTTGTGTGCAGTCCAGCACCCGGGCCAACTCATCATTCACCCAGCCACGGCCCAGTCGGTAAACAAATTGCCGTGGGGAATTTGTCCCGTATTTTGACCTTTTGTCCCTTATTTGGGAGTGAGAAAGTTGGCGACCCTGATCATGACAGGACTCCACAACAGAGAGGATGCATTGCAGGTTTCATATCCCTGCAGGCAACTTCCCCAAACAATCGGCTGAAGATTCCAGCATCTGCAGTTTCTTGCGTTTCCCTCATAACTCACTGCTGCCATCAAAGTGAGATCTGTCTGTCTCATGTTTAAGAAGCAACTGCAGATGCTGGGAAATCGAAGGTAGACAAAAATGCAGGAGAAACTCAGCAGGTGAGGCAGCATCTATGGAGCGAAGGAAATAGGCGACGTTTCGGGTCGAGACCCTTCTTCAGACTGATGTGAGGGGGGGGGGGGCAGAAAGAAGAAAGGAAGAGATGGAGCCAGTGGGCTGAGGAAGAGCTGAGAAGGGGAGGAGAAAGTAGGGACTACCTGAAAACAGAGAAGTCAATGTTCATACCGCCTCGCCCGCTGAGTTTCTCCAGCATTTTTGTCTACCTTCTGTCTGCCTCATATGTGGTTCTATTTGTCAGACAGTGTAGATAGCAAGGGAGTGAAATGTCAGGAGGATGAAACTAAACTGGCGTTGGGACTCAGATGCAATCACTGACAGACCTGTTGTTCCTGAGTCTGGAGGTGCACTTCGTACCTGTCCAGCCTCTGTACCTTCTACCAACGGGAATGATCCCAGGAATGAGCAGGTTGACCTATGATGAGCGTTTGTCAGCTGCGGCCTGTACTCGCTGGAGTTCAAAAGCATGAGGGGGGACCTCATTGAAACTTACAGAATAGTGAAAGGCTTGGATAGAGTGGATGTGGAGAGGATGTTTCCACTAGTGGGAGGGTCTAGGTCATAGCCTCAGAATTAAAGGACATTCTTTTAGGAAGGAGATGAGGAGAAATATCTTTAGTCAGAGGGTGGTGAATGTAGAATTATTTGCCACGTAAGGCTGTGGAGGCCAAGTCAGTGGATATTTTTAAGGCAGAGATAGAGTCTTGATTAGTACGGGTGTCAGGGGTTATGGGGAGAAGGAAGGAGAATGGGGTTGCGAAGGAAAGATCCTTTTATCCTGAGGCTGTGTCCCCTGGTCCTAGTCTCTCCCACCAGTATATTTTCTACACATCCAACAGATCATAGGTGAATCTTTGGAATTCTTTGCCACGGAAGGCGGTGGAGGCCAAGTCAATGGATATTTTTAAGGCAGAGATAGATCGATTCTTGATTAGTACGGATGTCAGGGGTTGTGGGGAGAAGGCAGGAGAATGGGGTTAGGAGGGAGAGATAGATCAGCCATGATTGAATGGCGGAGTGGACTTGATGGGCCGAATGGCCTAATTCTGCTCCTATCACTTATGACCTTCATGTGACCGATAGACAACTCGCACAATGTGAGGTGTAGAGAAGAATTGCAGATGCTGGTTTACACCGAAGATACACAGAACAGTTGTCACTCTGCTGTGATTCTTAGTGGGAAGGCATCAGGCAAATTTACTGGTTATTTTTGTTAGCGATCCAGCGTGGAAACAGGCCCTTCGGCCCATCGAGTCCGCACCGACCAGCGATCCCCGCACATTAACACTACCCTACACACACTAGGGACAATTTTACATTTACACCAAGTCAATTAACCTACAAACCTGTACATCTTTGGAGTGTGGGAAGAAACCAATGATCTCAGAGAAAACCCACGCTGGTCACGCTGAGAACATATAAAATCTGTACAGTACAGCACCCGTAGTCAGGATGGGACCCTGGTCTCTGGGGCTGGGGCTGGGGGCTGGGGGCTGGGGCTGGGGCTGGGGGCTGGGGGCTGGGGCTGGGGCTGAGGCTGGGGCTGGGGCTGGGGATGGGGGCTGGGGCTGGGGGCTGGGGTCTGGGGGATGGGGATGGGGGATGGGGATGGGGGATGGGGGCTGGGGATGGGGGATGGGGGCTGGGGCTGGGGATGGGGGCTGGGGATGGGGGCTGGGGATGGGGCTGGGGATGGGGATGGGGATGGGGATGGGGCTGGGGGCTGGGGATGGGGGCTGGGGGCTGGGGGCTGGGGGCTGGGGCTGGTCTCTGGGGATGGGGCTGGGGGCTGGGGATGGGGCTGGGGCTGGGGCTGGGGGCTGGGGGCTGGGGCTGGGGATGGGGCTGGGGGCTGGGGGCTGGGGCTGGGGGATGGGGATGGGGCTGGGGATGGGGCTGGGGGCTGGGGATGGGGGCTGGGGCTGGGGGCTGGGGATGGGGGCTGGGGCTGGTCTCTGGGGATGGGGCTGGGGGCTGGGGATGGGGCTGGGGCTGGGGCTGGGGGCTGGGGCTGGGGATGGGGCTGGGGGCTGGGGCTGGGGATGGGGCTGGGGGCTGGGCTGTGGATGGGGCTGGGGGCTGGGGCTGGGGGCTGGGGGCTGGGGATGGGGCTGGGGGCTGGGGCTGGGGGCTGGGGGCTGGGGCTGGGGATGGGGCTGGGGGCTGGGGCTGGGGCTGGGGGGGGATGGGGGCTGGGGCTGGGGATGGGGCTGGGGCTGGGGCTGGGGATGGGGCTGGGGGCTGGGGCGGGGGCTGGGGATGGGGCTGGGGGCTGGGGCTGGGGCTGGGGGATGGGGCTGGGGGCTGGGGATGGGGCTGGGGATGGGGATGGGGCTGGGGGCTGGGGATGGGGCTGGGGGCTGGGCTGGGGCTGGGGCTGGGGATGGGGCTGGGGGCTGGGGCTGGGGATGGGGCTGGGGGCTGGGGCTGGGGATGGGGCTGGGGGCTGGGGCTGGGGGATGGGGCTGGGGGCTGGGGCTGGGGCTGGGGATGGGGCTGGGGCTGGGGGATGGGGATGGGGCTGGGGGCTGGGGATGGGGCTGGGGGCTGGGTCTGGCGCTGGGGATGGGCTGGGGCTGGGGCTGGGGATGGGGCTGGGGGCTGGGGGCTGGGGGCTGGGGCTGGGGATGGGGCTGGGGCTGGGGATGGGGCTGGGGCTGGGGCTGGGGCTGGGGGCTGGGGCTGGGGGCTGGGTCTGGGGATGGGGCTGGGGCTGGGGCTGGGGATGGGGCTGGGGGCTGGGGGCTGGGGCTGGGGGCTGGGGATGGGGCTGGGGGCTGGGGCTGGGGATGGGGCTGGGGATGGGGCTGGGGGCTGGGGGCTGGGGCTGGGGATGGGGCTGGGGGCTGGGGCTGGGGATGGGGATGGGGCTGGGGGCTGGGGCTGGGGCTGGGGGCTGGGGGCTGGCGCTGGGGCTGGGGGCTGGGGCTGGGGGCTGGGGGCTGGGGCTGGAAGGCAGCAACTCTAGCTACCGCTGTGTCACTGTGCCTCCCCTGTTCTACGTGGAACCACCAGGCAAAGTGGCTCATTATATCTCCCGATATCTCCCGATAAGGCAATTAGGGTGGTGAGGTAAAAGCTCACCATGTCAATGTTCCATGAGTGAATACAAAATCGCCTGTGTCAGTTTAAAACCACTGCTTCAAAATAACAAAGCAGTCAGTAAATAACACATCAAGTGTTTGCCCTGGTGATGTTGTGTGCTCATTTTCATTGTGCTCAGCAAACATTCCTCTTCACTGCATTAACAAAATGACTGATATTTGTGAAACCACTCTGACTGCTTCCCAACAGAAAGCCATGCAGCCTAATGGTGTACATTAGCTGGACTTGTCATGCGCCCCCCCCCTGTAATTAGCCCAATCCCGTGGTTTGGTTTGCCCACGGCTGGCAGGTTGAGTGTGATCAACGTGACCTCAAGTGTCTAAACTTGCTCAAACACATTAACAGAGCCCAATGTTTGCTCTTTCTGTTTGTGCTGTTGAGCTGAACTCAACCATCTTGAAGCCAGATTTATCTGCAGTCATTATTTTGGTTTGCGTGACGTGGGTGTTACCACTCAGTCATTGTAAGAGCTCTATAATGATGTTAGAAGCAGCAGAAGGTGGACTCAAAATGCTGGAGTAACTCAGCGGGACAGGCAGCAGCATCTCTGGAGAGAAGGAATGGGCGACGTTTCGGGTTGAGACCCTTCTTCAGACTTAACAATAACCTTAGAAATAACAGATATACCTGGAGCAAAAGGATGATTTAAAAAAAAAAAAGAAGATTATTCGTACTAAGGGTAATTTCCTCATTTGAGTAAGCTTCATGCTGCTATTTGCACATTAGTGTTGACCCCAGTCTGTCAATGGCATGATACTGATCACAAGGCACAAGCGTGAGTAATTACTCAGGGTAGGCAGTCAGTCGGCTTTTAAAAAATCTTAGCCCGCGTATGCGCAGATTGTTCTCTCCGTAAGCTGTCAGTCGACTTTTATAAAGTCTTCAAAAGCCAAATGTCTTAATAAAGTACCGTATTTCCCAGCAATGAAAACGCACCCCCATTTTGAGTTGCTACATTTTGAACGAAGGCTGGTGGGACATAGAATTTCTCACGCTCAAAAAAATAAAAATAAAGAAAGCAATTTGCCCAAGGCTTCCAAATCTCCTTCATTCTGAATTACTGAATGGTGGGGGGTGGAGGGTGACGGCAGGTGGAGAGATGGTGGGAATAACGGGAGCATACCGGGACAAGTTGAATCAGTTGTGATCTTATTGAATGACAATACTTGTTCAAGGGACCAATTGGGGGGAGAGTTTCTTTCACTGCGTGTAGGGAGTCTGGCCAGGGGTAAAGTTGCGGGGAGGGCAGGAGCATTGAGAAGGAGGGGGTCGGTGATAATGCCAGTAACTCACTCACTCACTGCTGCCGCGACACTCCGGGCGCGGAGCCACCGCATTGTGGCTGGGGAGGGAAGCAGCTCGGGTGGCTACGAGCGGCCTCGGGACTGGACAGCGGAACTGGATGCCACCTCAGCTCCTTCTGATGGCCCGCTCACCTCTGACAGTGCTCTCCGTCTGAACATCTCTCACCTGCCGCTCGCCGGTCTCACTCATGTCAGCCGCTTCCCGCAAATCCTAAAATTCCGACAGCCGAGTAACCTCAATTGGTCCCTAGAGCGCGCTGTCGGAATTTAAGGATTTACGGGAAGCGGCTGACATGAGTGAGACCGGGGAGCGGCAGGAGCGAGGTTTTCAGACGGAGAGCACTGCCAGAGGTGAGCGGGGGCCGGCAGATGGAGCTGAGGTGGCGCCCGGTTCTGCTGCCGGTCCTGGCGGCCGCTCGCAGCCACCCGAGCTACTTCTCCCCCCGGCCACAATGCGGTGGCTCTGCGCCCAGAGCGTCGCGGCAAGTGAGTGGCTGGCATGATCCCGCCCCCCTCCTTCTCAACGCTCCAGCCCTCCCCGGGCTAGACTCCCCACACGCTGTGAAAGGAACTCTCCCCTCCCCCGCAGCGCTGTCCTTTTACAGCCGCTTCCCATCAGCTGCCAGCAATGAGGGATAGACTTGTCTATAGACAACACCGTTCTTGAATGTTGCTGTACTGAGGGATAGCCAAGTCTATCTTTCTTGGCTAATAATAATAATAATAATAATAATAATAATAATAATAATAATAATAATAATAATAATAATAATAATAATAATAATAATAATAATAATAATAATAATAATAATAATATATCTTTTATTGTCATTGCACGTCAGTGCAACGAGATTTAGTGTGCAGCTCCACTGAGATTTAGTGTGCAACCTTCCAACTTCGGCTTCCAAGATACATGTAGATTTTCGTGCCTTATTTTTGGGTAAAAAATAGCATCTTCATTGCCGCGAAATACGGTATTTAAAAACATATAGCACCAAGAAATCAACTTACCACATCATTTCTACACAAACTCCATTCTTCTCTCTTTGTTTTTTAAGATACTCTTAAGATAAGGGCAATTCACGTTTGAAAAACCCATCAAGAAACTAGCGCTGTGCATGCACAGTATGCTGCTGCACATGCACAGTATATGGACACCATATAACCATATAACAATTACAGCACGGAAACAGGCCATCTCGATCCTTCTAGTCCGTGCCGAACACGTATTCTCCCCTAGTCCCATATACCTGCGCTCAGACCATAACCCTCCATTCCTTTCCCGTCCATATAACTATCCAATTTATTTTTAAATGATAAAAACGAACCTGCCTCCACCACCTTCACTGGAAGCTCATTCCACACAGCCACCACTCTCTGAGTAAAGAAGTTCCCCCTCATGTTACCCCTAAACTTCTGACCCTTAATTCTCAAGTCATGTCCCCTTGTTTGAAACTTCCCTACTCTCAGTGGGAAAAGCTTATCCACGTCAACTCTGTCTATCCCTCTCATCATTTTAAAGACCTCTATCAAGTCCCCCCTTAACCTTCTGCGCTCCAAAGAATAAAGCCCTAACTTGTTCAACCTTTCTCTGTAACTTAGTTGCTGAAACCCAGGCAACATTCTAGTAAATCTCCTCTGTACTCTCTCTATTTTGTTGACATCCTTCCTATAATTAGGCGACCAAAATTGTACACCATACTCCAGAATTGGCCTCACCAATGCCTTGTACAATTTTAACATTACATCCCAACTTCTATACTCAATGCTCTGATTTATAAAGGCCAGCACACCAAAAGCTTTCTTTACCACCCTATCTACATGAGATTCCACTTTCAGGGAACTGTGCACAGTTATTCCCAGATCCCTCTGTTCACCTTCATTCTTCAATTCCCAACCATTTACCATGTACGTCCTATTTTGATTTGTCCTGCCAAGATCCAGTATGCTGCTGCACATGCACTGTATGCTGCTGCACATGCATTGTATGCTGCTGCACATGCACTGTATGCTGCTGCACATGCACTGTATGCTGCTGCACATGCACTGTATGCTGCTCCACATGCACTGTATGCTGCTGCACATGCACTGTATGCTGCTGCACATGCACAGTATGCTGCTGCACATGCACTGTATGCTGCTCCACATGCACTGTATGCTGCTGTGCGTGCACAGTATGCTGCTCATGCACTGTATGCTGCTGCACATGCACTGTATGCTGTTGCACATGCACTGTATGCTGCTGCACATGCACTGTATGCTGCTGCACATGCACTGTATGCTGCTGCACATGCACTGTATGCTGCTGCACATGCACAGTATGCTGCTGTGCGTGCGCAGTACTGCAAAGGCAGAATTTCAGCTGCCTTCAGCCCCGCTTGTCATTGACGGCTTGAAGCAGCATCAACGGCACGTGGGCTGCACAGACCTTTGCGTGTTACATGTACTGAGGATGAACTGCACGGAGAATTATGGCTACATAAGAGATCGATCTCTTAGGTAGGCATTATTCTCCCATGCCTTTACTATTTATATTTAATAATTACCATTTTATAATTTTAGTCAGGATAGGCAGTGCCTACCTTGTCTACCCTGATGGCACGTGCCTGCTGATCACATCCCAGTGTCTCCATTACCCAGTCACAAAGTTCTACAGCATGGCCCACCTTGCCCATGCTGACCAACACTAGTCCCACCTGCCTGCATTTGGCCCATATCCCTCTAAACCTGGCCTAGCCATGTACCTGTCTACATGTTTCTTAGACGTTGTGATTGTACCTGCCTCAACTACCTCGTTCAGCAGCTCGTTTCATAAACCTACCACTTGACAACATACAGTAGACAATAGGTGCAGGAGTAGGCCATTCGGCCCTTCGAGCCAGCACCGCCATTCAATGTGATCACGGCTGATCATCCACAATCAGTACCCCGTTCCTGCCTTCTCCCCATATCCCCTGACTCCGCTATCTTTAAGAGCCCTATCCAGCTCTCTCTTGAATGTATCTAGAGAACCGGCCTCCACCGCCCCCTGAGGCAGAGAATTCCACAGACTCACAACTCTCTGTGTGAAAAAGTGTTTCCTCGTCTCCGTTCTAAATGGCTTACCCCTTATTCTTAAACTGTGGCCCCTGGACTCCCCCAACATCGGGAACATGTTTCTTGCCTCTAGCGTGTCCAAGCCTTTAACAATTTGCCCCTCATGTTCCTCTTAAATCTTCCCTCCCTCTCCCATTGCTGAAATCAACTCTTATCTGCCTGCACATAATTCAGTGTCTGTGCTGAACATGATGCCAAGAAGATCAACCTATTGCCTTTGACTGCATGCGATCCACTGCCCACCATCCCCTACATATCCATGTGCCTATCTAAAAGTCTCTAAAGGGCCAGTCCCACTTAGGCAAATTTTTCGGCAACTGTCACAGTCGTAGCAGGTCGCTGAAAAAAACGGCGGCTGGACCCCCTAACGACAATGGCAACCTAGTCAACGTCGAGCTACGGCAAGCTACCGACAACCGGCGACCCATTAGGATGTCCACCTACGACAAGCTATGACAAACAACGACCCTGTCGGCGACAACTGAAGACAATTCAGTCGCCGCTACCTGTCGCCGGTTGACGTAGGTTGACGTAGGTAGTCGCCAATGGAATTCACCGAAGTCAGCACCTGGCAACAACCAACGTCACCTGGCGACAACCTGCATCATCCTGGCGACAACCAACGTCATCCTGGCGACAACCAACGTCACCTGGCGACAACCTGCGTCATCCTGGCAACAACCTGCGTCACCTGGCGACAACCTATGACAGCACCTACGTCACGAGAAGACAAGTCGCCAAAATGTTTTGAACGTTTCAAAATCCAGCGGTGACCAGAAAAACGTTACAACTCTTTAGGCGACTTGTCAAGTCAAGAGAGTTTATTGTCATGTGTCCCAGATAGGACAATGAAATTCTTGCTTTGCTTCAGCACAACAGAATATAGTAGGCATAAATAAATACAGAACAGATCAGTGTGTCCATATACCAATGAATTTATATATACACACATAAATAAGCATATAAAGTGCAATAGGCTATTAAAGTTCAGAGTTTTTTTTTTGTTAAATTTAATAGCCTAATGGCTGTGGGGAAGAGGCTGTTCCTGAACCTGGATGTTGCAGATTTCAGGCTCCTGTACTTTCTACCTGAAGGCAGCAGGGAGATGGGTGTGTGGCCAGGATAGTGTGGGTCCTTGATGATGCTGCCAGCCTTTTGGAGGCAGCGCCTGCGATAGATCCCCTCGATGGACGGGAGGTCAGAGCCGATGATGGACTGGGCAGTGGTTATAACTTTTTGCAGTCTTTTCCACTCCTGGGCACTCAAGTTGCCGAACCAAGCCACGATGCAACCGGTCAGCATGCTCTCTACTGTGCACCTATGGAAGTTCGAGAAAGTCCTCTTCGATATACCGACTTGAGGAGACAACTCACGATCATACAGGCGTCACCCCGCGACCATGTGGCGACAGCCTAGTCGCCTGTAGTCACCGAAAAAAATCATCTAAGTGGGACAGGGCCTTAATGCCACTCTCGTATCTGCCTCCACCACTATCCCCGGCAGCCAGTTCCAGGCACCCACCACATTGTGTGTAATCTAGTGGAAGTAGGAGCCACAATATTTGAGAAAGGATTATGTTTTTAAAAGCAAAGATAGACACAAAATGCTGGAGTAACTCAGCAGGACAGGCAGCAGCATCTCTACAGGAGGAGAGATGACATTTCGGGTCGAGACCCTTCTTCAGACTTTAAAGCATATGGGATAACACAGTTAACAGAGGCTAATTGATCATCAAGCTCGGAGATAAGAGAGTGTTTCCCAGAATAACATGGTGTGTGCTTCCCCTGCAGATATGTATGAAATGAATAACTGCTTTGTGCTACTTTCTTGCCCCAGAAAATTGATCAGATTTGGAAGTTTCTCACGAGGAAAATGTTGGCAGTCAGCCATTGTCCATTCTGACTTGTTACTTATAATTTATAGACTTTTTGAGTATTTAGTTAAGGGCCTGTCCCACTTACACAACCTAATTCACGACCTCTGTCGAGTTTGCCCTTGACATACTCGCAGCATGGTCGTCACGAGGTCGTAGGTAGATCGTACGTAGGTCGTAGGTAGGTTGTGATGCCAGTCGTAGGTACTCGTGGCATCAAGTAGGTCGCGGCGTTTTTTCTAGCCTGTTGTTAAATGTCCACGAGTAAAAAAGGTTGTGAATTAGGTCGTGAAAGTGGGACAGGCCCTTAAGTCATAACAACTGTGGTGAACCATGAATTAGGATTTATATGTTGTAGGTCTGTATTGACAAGCCATTATGGCAGCTGTGTGGGGGTCAACAAGGTGCTTTCGGTTTTAGCCACACATGAATCACTTATATAGTTCTTACAAAGTTTATAACATCCTTTGCTGGTTAATAAACTGCCTGACTGCAACATCAAACCATGAAGTTTCTTCTCTCATGATGCACAAGAACTATTCAGCAAGCTGTAATTTGATTACTGCCCATAACATTACTCTTTCTACACACCAAAACTTCATTCAAGTGGATATGCTTGTATTAAAATAGTTGATGGTGGTGGAGGCAGATGGCACTTAAGTGGTAGACAATAGACAATAGACAATAGGTGAAGGAGTAGAGGCCCTTTAGCCCTTCGAGCCTACACCACCATTCACTGTGATCAAGGCTGATCATCCACAATCAGTACCCCGTTCCTGCCTTCTCCCAAAATCCCCCTGACTCCGCTATCTTTAAGAGCTCAATCTAACTCTCTCTTGAAAGCATCCAGAGAATCGGCCTCCACTGCATTCTGAGGCAGAGAATTCCACAGATTCACAACTCTCTGGGTGAAAATGTTTTTCCTCATCTCCGTTCTAAATGGCCTAACCCTTATTCTTAAACTGTGGCCCCTGGTTTGGGACTCCCCCAACATCGGGAACATGTCTCCTGCCTCCAACATGTCCAATCCCTTAATAATCTTATATGTTTCAATAAGATGCCCTCTCATCCTTCGAAATTCCAGAGTGTACAAGCCCAGCCGCTCCATTATTTCAACATATGACAGTCCCGCCGTCCCGGGAAATAACCTTGTGAACCTACGCTGCACTCCCTCAATGGTAGTGCCATTTAAGAGGCTTTTTAGATAGGCACATGGAGATACGGGGAATGGAGCCTGGGGCTTCAACATCGGGAGAAAAATGGTGCAGGAGAGAGAAAAGACTTTGCCTTCCATCACAGTGAGGAGGAGATTCACTGTGATGGATGTTTGTGTAAATTGAATTGTTTGTATGTCTTGTAGGAATTGTCTTTGTTTGTATGGCTGTGCAAACTGAGTTTCGTTTGAGCCTCACTGAGGTTCAAATGACATGGAATAAATATTGTATTGTATTGGAGTGGTATAGAGCGCATGCAGGCAGAGGAGAAAATGCAAACAAATCACCGTACATAGATACAATCTTTCCAAACTACAGTACAATAGATGGAGCAAAGGGGAAGATACAGAGTGCAGAATATAGTTCTCAGCATTGTAGAGCATCAGTTCCACAGACAAAGTCCAATGTCCACAATGGGGTAGAGGTGAATCGGACAGGACCCTAGCTTATGGAAGGTACTCCACACATTCTAGCAATGTGAAGAAACAGAGATAATATTACAGGTGGATGAACTTCAAACAGAAAAAGTTATAGACAAAACATATTTTATTATAGTGTGGGAGTGGGGGGGGGGAGTTCTGATGGTCTGAGTTTGCAGGTCAGATTGGTTTTGAACTGAACATCGACACAAAGTACTGGAGTAACTCAGCAGGTCAGGCAGCATCTCTGGAGATAAGGAGACGTTTCGGGTCGAGACCCTTCTTCAGACTGAGTCAGGGGAGGGGAAAACTAGAGATGTGAAGAGGTACCAAGAACAATTGAATGAAAGGTATGCAAAAGGACAAATCAAAGTGGGCAACAATGGTCACGGAAAGGTGGAGCCCACAATGGTCCATTGTTGGCTGTGGAGTAGGTGATAACGAGTACAACTAGTGAGTAAAACAGGCCGACAGTGAAACTAGTGAATAAGGGGTAAGCCATTTACAACGGAGACGAGGAAACACTTTTTCTCACAGATTTGTGAGTCTGTGGAATTCTCTGCCTCAGAGGGCGGTGGAGGCAGGCTTTCTGGATACTTTCAAGAGAGAGCTAGATAGGGCTCTTAAAAATAGCAGAGTCGGGGGATATGGGGAGAAAGCAGGAACGGGGTACTGATTGGGGATGATCAGCCAAGATCACATTGAATGGCGGTGCTGGCTCGAAGGGCCGAATGGCTTACTCTTGTACCTATTGTCTATTGTCTATTGTCTATAGTCGGACAACTAGAGTGGGGGAGGGATGTAGTGAGAGGGGATGCAAGGGTTACCTGAAGTTAGAGACATCAATAGTCATACAATAGTCATTGTAAGTTGCCCAATGAGATGCTTTTCCTCCAATTTGACTATTTTCTGTGGTGACCTGTGTAACAAGGTTTTCTCTCATCTCTTAAGGCAAAGGTGAAGTCTGTCAATCCAGAAGTCGAGTTGCTCCACCAACGCCGCAGTCGATCCACTGTGCTGACTGCAGAGGAGCTGAGCAAATTGGCAAGGTATGGTCGTGACATTTCATCTCATTTTCTAGAAAAGGAAATGGAATTTAAGAATAATTCCACAGATTCACAACTCTCTGGGTGAAGTTACTCCAGCATTTTGCGTTTATCTTCTAAACAAGAATTTGTCTATCTCTGCCTTAAAAATATCCACCAACTTGGCTTCCTCTGTTAACTACCCACTGGCTAAAGAAGTTCCTCCTCACCTCCTTTCTAAAAGAGCGCCCTTTAATTCTGAAGCTTTGACAGACAATAGGCAATAGGTGCAGGAGTAGGCCATTCAGCCCTTAGAGCCAGCACCGCCATTCAATGTGATCATGGCTGATCATCCACAATCAGTACCCCGTTCCGGCCTTCTCCCTATATCCCTTGACTCCGCTATCTTTAAGAGCCCTATCTAGCTCCCTCTTGAAAGTATCCAGAGAATCGGCCTCTACTGCCTTCTGTGGCAGAGAATTCCAGAGATTCACAACTTTTTTCCTCATCTGTCCTAATGGCCTCCCCCTTATTCTTAAACTGTGACCCCTGGTTCTGGACTCCCCCAACATGGGGAACATGTTTCCTGCATCTAGCCTGTCCAATCCCTTAAGAATGTTGATATGTTTCTATAAGATACCCTCTCATCCTTCTAAATTCCAGTGAAAACTAGTCCAGTCGACCCATTCTTTCATCATATGTCAGACCCGCCATTCCGGGAATTAACCTGTTCAGAATTATCTCTGAACGAGGGAAGAAAGCAAGAAAAGAGAGAAGGGGGTGGGGCTATCTGGTTTTGAGATAGGTGGATAGATGCTGCGTGACCCACTGAGTTACTCCAGTACTTTGTGTCTATCGTTGGTTTAAATCAGCACCTGTGGTTCTTTGTTTTTTACTACATAATAGGTGGATACAGGTGGAAGGGGGGGTGGGGGGGGGGGGGGGGGGTCATTGGCAGATAGGTGGGGTAAGTGACAAAGGGTGACAGATAATTAGAGGAAATGTAAATAAGTGAGAGGTAAGGATGGAAAGGGGTGGGTGGAGGAAGAGAGAGGGGCAGAATAGGGGAGAAAGAAGGCAAGGGTTTTGAACTTTTGTTCACCTTCCATCACAGTGAGGAATGTGGAGGAGTCACTGTGGTGGATGTTCATGTTAAAATGTGTTTTGTGTGTTCTGTTGCTTTTTATTTGTATGACTGACGGCAAATGAAATTCCTCGTTTGTTGCAAAACATACTTTGGCTAATAAAGTATTATTGTGATTGTGATTGAAATGGGTGCGCATCGAGGTGAGGGGGAAACACAGGAAAGAGGGAGGAGGGGGAGAGAGAGAGACTCATAGAGTGATACAGCATGGAAACAGGCCCTTCGGCCCAACTTGCCCACACCGGCCAACATGTCCCCGCTACACTAGTCCCACCTGCCTGCATTTGGTCCATATCCCTCCAAACCTGTCCCATCCACGTACATTTCTAACTGTTTCTTAAACGTTGGGATAGTCCCTGCCTCAACTACCTAGATTGTTAACCAAAATTGGAGAATTCAATGTTCATATGTCATTGTATGTCATGTTGTCACGTGGGCGGAGCACCAAGGCAAATTCCTTGTATGTGAATACTTGGCCTATACATTCATTTATTCATTCATTCATACCATTGGGTTGTAGGCTACCCTAGCAGAACATGATGAGCTGTTCCTCCAGTTGGTATGTGGCCTCACTTGTTGCTTGCATGTGTTAGTGTGACCTATGCTTCAGGCACCACCTGACATCCTCGCCCAAATCTATTTCTGCTTCCTCCGCCTCTCCCAGTAAATCAATTGTGAAGGGAGCTCTGAAAGCAATCCCCAAAGCTTACCAGCGTGTGTCCGTGAAATCAAATTAACCTTTATTTTAGTTTAGTTTAGAGATGCAGCGCGGAAAACAGGCCCTTTCGGCCCACACACACATTAACACTATCCTATACCCACTGGGGATAATGTTTACATTTACCAAGCCAATTAACCTCACTGGCCTTATGTTTCAGGTTCCACTGTGTGAGAGTCTGGTTGGTGTTTGGTGCTCATTTAAAATGGGACAGCGAGTAGCACTGTAAATTGCTCGTTCTACGCTTCCCCCCAGTCTAGTTTCAGTCAAAAATCACTGAATCAAGCATTAGATCAACTAATCCTTATTGTAACAAAACACAATTACAGTTCCCACCACTGTACCTATCCACCGTGGGTTCGATCCCTGTATCTGCCTGTTCAAGCCCTCTAGGCCTCGCTCAAACAGAGACTCTCCAGAAGCTCACACAGTCCAAAGCGCTTTCCCAGAAGATCGACGCCGGACCTCGTGGCAGTGGACTTTTGTAGGTCCCGGTACCTTGAGGGGCCGAACCACATGGGGGTGGTCTCTGAATAATCCAATTACAGATATTGATTAACCCCATACATAACAGACATTTCCCTAACCCAATAATACAGCAGCTAATACATTGTATTCAAACAGGGCTTCTCGGAGGAAGCAAACATCGCAACATTTACCCTGATCTGCAATAAAACCAGACAAGGCTCAATACCTCGTGCAATCAACACTCGGCAAAGTGAAACTTTGCCACATTATTTACAATTATTTACAAGGTGTATGCCTGGTTTGCATTCATTCAATCCATTCTATGCATTTTGCACCTAATTGACAGGGTCTGCAGATGTTCTTATTCTTTTCCTGCAGCTTGGATCTAGGCTCCAGACAAACTGGCATCACTCTGCAGCTTGTCCCAGCTCTGCAGAGAGCAATTCCAAATTGACCAAATCTCCCAGCAGCCCTGAAGCTTTTACCCCATTTTAAAGTCCTAGCATCTCAAAATCTGGCCAGGATTAACAGCACAATGCGTGGAAACCAAAAATTAACTAAAATTTTCTTTAAAGGGTATAGATGAGCATATTCATATCACCAAAAGATGGCTGGGCATTTTTTGCAAGCTGTCTGCGGCACTGAACTCAATCCTGGTTTCTCAATGTCGTGATTGCTTTTGGTTTTATAGCCAAAACAATGATGTTCAACATTGGGATGAAAGAGCACAGGCGTCTTTAATCCTTTAGTGTCAGGTCAGGGGGAGTTCCCCCCGCCACGGGCACCATGTAATACCGTGCTGCCTGCTCCATGGTGACTAAACCGTCTCCCCCACCTGGTTTGCCAGTTGAGGAGGGGGCTGTGGACCCCCAGCAGGACCAAAAACAAGACCTTTCAAAGGGCGGACAAGCTACCAGAGAGCCAACAGCCATCCACACTTCAGTAGAAGTTGCGATCACTGTCGTACACGGCATTGTAAGGAACGATGATAAAACACACACACACCAAGATCCTGTACTTCCAGCGGCGGAGTGTCCGCAGGAACTGGAGGAGGGAGATGTGTGGTGCATCCGTCACCGTTCCTGTCGGAAACCAGCACAACTGCGTCGCTAATGTTTTCAATGATGATGAATGGATGAAAGCACAGGCGTAAGTTGAGGTGGGACAGAGGGGAGAGAGGGAGGGAAAGGAATGGTGGGCTGAAGATAGTGATGGGGGGAGGTGGGGGAGTTTGGTTAGTTACCTACTCAATGTTCATTCCATTAAGTTTTAAGAGGAATGCAGCGGGTCAGGTAGTATCGTTTGAACTGGCGCATTGAGCATTGCATCAAGCGGAACTGGCACTAATGGTCTTCTTGACGGGTAAATAGTACAATATACAGCGAGACACATTGAAGGAGTACGTGACAAAGACAGCTAGTCAAGTCAAGTCAAGTGAGTTTATTGTCATGTGTCCCTGTATAGGACAATGAAATTCTTGCTTTGCTTCAGCTCAACAGATCATAGTAGGCATTTACTACAAAACAGATCAATGTGCCCATATACTATAATATAAATATATACACACATGAATAAATAAAATTATAAAGTGCAAATAACAGATAATGGGTTATTAATAATCAGAGTTTTGTCCGAGCCAGGTTTAATAGCCTGATGGCTGTGGGGAAGTAGCTATTCTTGAACCTGGTTGTTACAGTCTTCAGGCTCCTGTACCTTCTAGCTGAAGGTAGCAGGGAGATGAGTGTGTGGCCAGGGTGGTGTGGGTCATTGATGATACTGCCAGCCTTTTTGAGGCAGCGACTGCGATAAATCCCCTCAATGGAAGGGAGGTCAGAGCCGATGATGGATTGGGTAGTGTTTACTACTTTTTGTAGTCTTTTCCTCTCCAGGGCGATCATGCCTGGTCTGAGATCTGACTCTTTGTAGTCACTTCTAAGGGCCTGGCCCACTTAGGCTATTTTTTTGGGCGCAACATTTTCAACTTTGAAATTTGTTCGGCGACAGTGGCGACAATTTTTGTTGTCGTTTGTTTAGGTTGTTGTAGGTGTTGTCGCAGGTGCTGTCGCAGGTGCTGTCACAGGTGTCACATGTGCTGTCGCAGGTGCTGTCGCAGGTGTTGTCACAGGTGTTGTCGCAGGTGCTGTCACAGGTGTCACATGTGCTGTCGCAGGTGCTGTCACAGGTGCTGTCGCAGGTGCTGTCGCAGGTGCTGTCGCAGGTGCTGTCGCAGGTGCTGTCGCAGGTGCTGTCGCAGGTGCTGTCGCAGGTGCTGTCACAGGTGCTGTCGCAGGTGTTGTCGCAGGTGCTGTCGCAGGTGCTGTCGCAGGTGCTGTCGCAGGTGCTGTCGCAGGTGTTGTCGCAGGTGCTGTCGCAGGTGCTGTCGCAGGTGCTGTCGCAGGTGTTGTCGCAGGTGCTGTCACAGGTGTCACAGGTGCTGTCGCAGGTGCTGTCGCAGGTGGTGTCACAGGTGCTGTCGCAGGTGCTGTCGCAGGTGCTGTCGCAGGTGCTGTCGCAGGTGCTGTCGCAGGTGCTGTCGCAGGTGCTGTCACAGGTGCTGTCACAGGTGTTGTCACAGGTGCTGTCACAGGTGTCACAGGTGCTGTCGCAGGTGCTGTCGCAGGTGCTGTCGCAGGTGTTGTCGCAGGTGCTGTCACAGGTGTCACAGGTGCTGTCGCAGGTGCTGTCGCAGGTGCTGTCGCAGGTGCGACTATGTCTACGATCTCCTATGACTGTGTCTACGACCTCCTATGACCCCCCTCGACCTCATTCTTCCACACATAAGACCAACTACAACTAGCTTTGAGTGGGAAATGATCACATGATAAAATGATGTCGTGTTTGCATTTTTTTTTCTCGGGCCAGTTACCGACCTACGACCTACGACCATTTTTTCCATGCCGACCTTTTTTTTACTCGTGGACATTTTTTTCAGGCTGGAAAAAACGCCGCGACCTACTTAGGCCACGAGTACGCGGAGACCACTCACGAGCATGAGGAAGAGTTACAAAGACCGCCTACGACCTCGTGGTGACCATGCTGCGAGTATGAGTCAAGGGCAAACTCGGCAGAGGTCGCCAATTAGGTCGTGAAAGTGGGACAGGGCTTTATTCTTCACTCGCTCTGGCTAACACAAATCATTCACTCTCTGCTTTATAAATTATCGGTAGAGCCGGCATCAATTGCCATCTGGCGAGGTTGTCACAATATTTTGGAAGGGTTGAGATGATCGATGGTCACCCCCGTTAGACATACAGCTTAGAATAAGGTCTCTGTCTGCCCTTTCAGCATCCGAACATTAATCCTCAACATGCATTTAGAGCCGCGTTAGATCACAGCTTTTTGTCTCTCTTCTTGAGCTCTGTGTTAGTGTGGAGCCACATTTTGCAGCGAATTAGGAATGTGTAAAGATAAAGCAGGCAGTTCAAAGTGAAATGCTTTCAGCATATGATTCCATGCTTCGCATTTAACCTTGAAACAATGCTGCAGTCTGTAATTGAGGTGACATCTGCTTGAGGTCAGGGAAATCAAAAACATCTCCTGCTTCTGAGTTTCCACACTCATGGGTCAAGTTCAAGTTCAAGTGAGTTTATCGTCATGTGTCCCTGATAGGACAATGAAATTCTTGCTTTGCTTCAGCACACAGAGCATAGTAGGCATGACTACAGAACAGATCAGTGTGTCCATATACCGTAATATAAATATATACACACATGAATAAATAAAATGATAAAGTGCAAATAACAGATAATGGGTTATTAATGTTCAGAGTTTTGTCCGAGCCAGGTTTAATAGCCTGATGGCTGTGGGGAAGTAGCTATTCCTGAACCTGGTTGTTGCAGTCTTCAGGCTCCTGTACCTTCTAGCTGAAGGTAGCAGGGAGATGAGTGTGTGGCCAGGGTGATGTGGGTCTTTGATGATACTGCCAGCCTTTTTGAGGCAGCGACTGCGATAGATCCCCTCGATGGAAGGGAGGTCCGAGCCGATGATGGACTAGGCAGTGTTTTCTACTTTTTGTAGTCTTTTCTGACATTGATGCGATTTAGGGAATTTTTGAATATTTTCACCCTGGTGTTAATCTGTACGATCTCTGTTGTTCTGGACATCTGGAAATGTCTTTGAAAAATAACCAGCAAAATGTTGAAGCTGGAGCTGCATGCATTATTTGTTAGTCAAACGTGTGCCTGAATGAAAACATGCCCAAGAAACTGTCTGCCAAACTTCAGAGATCGGAGATGGAGGGTGATAGTCATACAGCACGTGGATGGGCCCGTTCATTCATTCATTAGCGACGCAGTGGTGCTGGTTTCCGACGGGCACGGTGACAGACGCACCACACATCTCTGCCCGTTGGTCTCTGGGCCCAACTCATCCATACCAACCAGTTCTGCATTTGGTCCATCTTATTCTAAACCTTTCCTATCTACATACCTGTCCAAATATGTGTGTACTTTTATAATATATTTATGATTTAACATTCTCAATCTTTCTGACTTCCCCATTTCTTGATCCCACTCTATTTTTGTAATCATTTCTAGTCCAAAACAACATCTGAGACCTCCTCACGATAATTCTGGCAGCACCAGAGACTTGGGTTCGATCCTGACCATGGGTGCTGTCTGTACGGAGTCTATACTTTTTCCCTGTGATCTGCGTGGGTTTTCTCCGAGATCGTTTGTTTCATCCCACTCTCCAAAGACGTACAGGTTTGCAGTTTAATTCCCTAGTGTGTGAGGAGTGGATGAGAAAGACGGGATAACATGAAACTGGTGTGAATGGCTGATCGATGGTCAGTATGGACCTGGTGGGCTGCAAGAAGGGTCTCGACCCGATAAGTCGCCAATTCCTTCTCTCCATAGATCAGAATCAGAATCAGAATCAGGTTTATTGTCATTCAAACATAGATTCAAACGAAATTATGTTCCTGCAGTCCCACTAACAAAAAAAACTAAACTTGTCTGGAGACTTGCTGCCACCATGACGGGTGCCGGCTGCCACCATGACGGGTGCCGGCTGCCACCATGACGGGTGCCGGCTGCCACCATGACGGGTGCGACCATGACGGGTGCCGGCTGCCACCATGACGGGTGCCGGCTGCCACCATGACGGGTGCCGGCTGCCACCATGACGGGTGCCGGCTGCGACCATGACGGGTGCCGACTGCGACCATGACGGGTGCCGGCTGTGACCGTGACGGGTGCCGGCTGTGACCATGACGGGTGCCGGCTGCGACCATGACGGGTGCCGGCTGCCACCATGACGGGTGCCGGCTGCGACCATGACGGGTGCCGGCAAGTCGCCGAAAAAATTGCGTGTGGGAATGGCCCTTAACTCTCAATGGTGACTTAGTGTTATCGAGTCATGCAGAACACCCACACAGGCCTTTCGGCCCAACGCATCTGTGCCGACCAAGATGTCCCATGTATGCAAGATGTCACCTAAGCTGACGTACCTGTAACCTTCGTGGTGAGACCAGGCAGTGCTGAAAGATGGAAGAAAAGTCAACTTAATTTTGGCATCTAGTGCGTTACGGTCCAGTTTTGTGTTGCTGAATCAGTCATGATAAGTCATAAAAAAATGCAGACAACAATTGGATGGGTTGTGTCCTGCAGGTTGATAAATCCGGAGGGAAATACTGACCATCTGTTCAGGTGCAGAGCATCATGTTGGAAGAGCATCTGGTCAGGCTGTCATTTGAGATCTGTCTCTTCAGGAATTAATAGCTTTGCTTCCCTTTACTGCGCTGTAAATAACAAAGACAAAAATGCTTTTTATAGCTTCCTTTACCTCATGTTTGACTTTGTAAGGTCAATCGTTTAAAGAAAAGAAGGGTCTCGATCCGAAACGTCACCCATTCCTTCTCTCCAGAGATGCTGCCTATCCCGCTGAGTTACGCCAACTTTTTGTGTCTATCTTTTGTTTTAACACCAAAATATATTTGAGTTCAAATTAGGGCCGCTGTTTATTTTAAGTGTAGTTTAAGATTTGTTGTGAAAGAAAGAACTGCAGGTGCTGGAAAAATCGAAGGTAGACAAAAATGCTGGAGAAACTCAGCGGGTGAGGCAGCATCTATGGAGCGAAGGAATAGGCGACGTTTCGGGTCGAGACGCTTCTAGATGACCCTTCCGTAGATGCTGCATCACCCGCTGAGTTTCTCCAGCATTTTTGTCTACCTAAGATGTATTGTTATCTCAGGTAACAGGATGCAATGAAAAGCTTTTGTCTGCATTCGGTCCAATCCAATCAAATAATACTGTACAAGGATACACTCAGGCCACACACAAGTACAATGGGTGGAATGGGTCCTAATTTGAGGAAGAATATTCTTGCTATTGAGGGAGTGCAGCGTAGGTTTACAAGGTTAATTCCTGGGATGGCGGGACTGTCATATGCTGAGAGAATGGAGTGGCTGGGCTTGTACACTCTGAAGTTTAGAAGGATGAGAGGGTATCTCATTGAAACATATAAGATTGTTAAGGGCTTGGACATGGTAGAGGCAGGAAACATGTTCCCGATGTTGGGGGAGTCCAGAACCAGGGGCCACAGTTTAAGAATAAGGAGTAAGCCATTTAGAACAAAGACGAGGAAACACTTTTTCTCACAGAGAGTTGTGAGTCTGTGGAATTCTCTGCCTCAGAGGGCGGTGGAGGCCGGTTCTCTGGATGCTTTCAAGAGAGAGCTAGATAGGGCTCATAAAAATAGCGGAGTCAGGGGATATGGGGGGAAGGCAGGAATGGGGTACTGATTGGGGATGATCAGCCATGATCACATTGAATGGCGGTGCTGGCTCAAAGACCCGAAGTGGGACATTCCCATTACACAGCCAGAGACCTGGGTTTGATCCTGACTACAGGTGCTGTCTGTACGCAGTTTGCACGTTCTGCCCGTGAACTGCGTGGGTTTTCCCCAGGTGCTCCGGTTTCCTCCCACACTCCAGAGACGTACAGGTTTGTACCTTAATTGGCTTGGTCAAAATTCTAAAATTGGCCTCAGTGTGTGTAGAACAGTGTTAATGTGCGGGGATCGCTGGTCGGCCCGGACTCAGTGGGCAGAAGGGCCTGTTTCCGAGCTGTAGCTCTAAACTAAAGTCACCTAAACATAGCTCTGGCAGATAAGGTAAAGAAAGAATCACAAAGAGATTCTGCAAGCATATTAAGACATCGAAGCATCAGGCATTAATCCCTGACAAATTAGGGCCATGTTCCCTGGAATTGAAAAGGTCAAGATTTGAATGAAATTTTCAACATAATAATCAGAACAGATAGGATAGAAAATGAAATAGTCTTCTACTGATTGGTGAGTCCAGCAGTAGCGGCTTCAGCCTGAAACATGGAGACAGACGTCCTGGATTGTGTTTAGGAAACTGAAATAATCAGTGGTTATTGGCAGGGTTTCACTCTCTTCTAACAATGACAAGTCAACGCTCGATCAGATGTGAATCTTATATCTGGAGTTTAGAAGGATTAGAGGGGATCTTATTGAAAAATATAAGATTATTAAGGGTTTGGACACGCTAGAGTCAGGAAACATGTTCCCGATGTTGGGTGAGTCCAGAACCAGGGGCTACAGTTTAAGAATAAGGACTAGAGGACACAGCCTGTTCTGAGGCTGTGTCCTCTAGTCCTAGACTCTCTCTCTCTCCTGGAAACATGAGTGTTAACTCCCATTTTTCTTGCAGAAAGTTGCTGCGGGATTTTGTTAGATGCGCCGCAGATGAAAGAGATAACCAGGGTAGCACCAACTGCAGTTATCATTAGAATGTGAGCCAAGATTTCAATCCCAAGCCTCAACACGCAGCCTTGGAGACGCACAGTCGACAGATAGACACAAAATGCTGGAGTAACTCAGCGGGACAGGCAGCATCTCTGGAGAGGAGGAATAGGTGACGTTTCGGGTTGAGACCCTTCTTCAGACGGAAGAAGTCTGATAGGAAGGGTTCCAACCCTAAACGTCACCTATTTCTTTTCTCCAGAGATAGAAACATAGAAATATCGAAAATAGGTGTAGAAGTAGGCCATTATGCCCTTCGAGCCAGCACCGCCATTCGATATGATCATGGGACCCCATTCCGGCTTTCTCCCCACATCCCTTGATTCCCTTAGCTCGACGAGCTAAATCTAAAGGGCCTGTCCCACTTATGCGACCTTTCCAGGCGACCTCCGGCACCTGTGATAGTGTCACCAAAATTTTCACCATGTTGAAAATTCAGCGGCGACCAGAAAGATGCTACGACTCTTTGGAGACCTCTCACGACCATAGGAGACCTCCGACAACCATACAGGCGACCCCTGGCGACATGTCGTGGGTGACCTTTCACGACCATACAGGCGACCCCTGGCGACATGTCGTGGGTGGCGACATGTCGTGGGTGACCCCTCACGACCATAGGAGACCTCCGACGACCATGGTTGTGAGAGGTCTCCAAAATGTCGTAGCATCTTTCTGGGCGCCGCTGAATTTCAACGTGTGGAACAGTTCGGCGACCTATCATGAGTGCCTGCAGTCGCCTGTAAAGGTCGCGTAAGTGGGACAGGCCCTTGACTCTTTCTTGAAAACAGAGATGCTGCCTGTCCTGCTGAGTTACTCCAGCATTTGGTGTCTATCTTCAGTATAAACCAGCATCTGCAGTTCCTCCCTGCACGATGGGAGATGTATGCTTCTGACTCAGAGTTGAAAACGCTGCAGGTTGGGGACAAACAATAATGATCTGAATCAATGATCATCTTTCCTTTAAAAATAAACAGCAATTGCTACAAAAAAAAGTGTTCTTCGACTTGATTAGAAATCAGTAACTCATCAGAATCATTCCGTGGCCCTTGATTGAGTCTCTCCCACCATGAAGCAAGTTGTCATGGCTACTCGTCAACGTGATGCATCTGCTGAGATGAAAGGATGTCAGCTTTAAAAGTGGGGAATCTCATGCGTCAGTGTAACAGTTGATGATGAGACCCGTTTCCACAGCAGTGGGGAATCTGTATCCCTCCTGCTCGCCATCATAGGCCGCTGCTGTCTTGCGCACATTTTTAAGCAAGGTTCTGACGCAGCCGAGAAGGACAACAGCACACATAACCAGGAGTGAGTGGCCAATTAGCTCTGCAAGCTCCTGGCGTCAATTAATGAGATCATTGCAATTCTAAGACCACGTTCCAAAAACATCCTTTTTCTCAGTATCCCAACAAACCAATCTACTAATCTCAGATATATAGACAATAGACAATAGGTGCATTCAATGTGATCATGGCTGATCATCCCCAATCAGTACCCCGTTCTTGCCTTTTCCCCATATCCCCTGACTCCGCAATCTGTAAGAGCCCTATCTAGCTCTCTCTTGAAAGTATCCAGAGAACTGGCCTCCACTGCCCCCTGAGGCAGAGAATTCCACAGACTCACAACCCTCAGTGTGAAAAAGTGTTTCCTCGTCTCCGTTTTAAATGGGCGATGGAGGCCGGTTCTCTGGATACTTTCAAGAGAGAGCTAGATGGGGCTCTTAAAGATAGCGGAGTCAGGGGATATGGGGAGAAGGCAGGAACGGGGTACAGATTGGGGATGATTAGCAATGATCACAGTGAATGGCGGTGCTGGCTTGAAGGGCTGAATGGCCTACTCCTGCACCTATTGTCTATTGTCTATTGTCTTTTGATTAAAAGCAAATGAAAGTGCTGGAGTAATTTAGTGGGTCAGACAGCATCTCTGAAGGACATGGATGGGTGACGTTTAGGGTTGGGACTTTGTGCTTGCGTAATATTATGGGGCTCACGTGATATCTCTGTGCGACAGGCTGAGAGGCCCTTTTATTTGTGTGGTAAATTCAATGGAATTAACAGTAAAGTGATAGGGACAGATGGCTGGAAAATGGATATGGACTTTTTCTTTGGTTTCCACAACACAGTAACAATATTCTATTTGCATCAGGAAAATTGTTCTTTTCAATTATCTGGCACTTACTGCGCTGCTCATTTGAAAAGCCGGACAATGTTCTTTGAAACCTGCTGCCGCAGAGTCTTTGATCTTGCAGTGTTCTGAAGGGAAGCAATTGCTACGTTGAATGAGGCCAAATTTGCATCTGTCACAATCCATACAATTATAGCACCTTTAGTTGAAAGATGAAAAGCTTTGGTCTAAAATGCCACACAGCTTTACGCTATTTTGGTAACGAAATTGCTTTTGCAACACTTTGGGTAATTCAGCTTCATGCAGCTAAGCACGAATGAAAGAGAAGTGTTTAGGCTCAGAGAATAACAGGCAATGATTGAAAAGTTAAAAATACCACTGGTAGTACTGCCTCGCCAGCAAAATTAACGTCCAGCTTTGCTGGTTGCTGTCCAGTTTCCTGAGGAGCAGTGAAAAGTTTAGTTCAGTGTGTACCGAGGTACAGTGAAAAGCTTTTGTTGCGCGCTAACCAGTCAGCGGAAAGACAATACATGATTACAATCGAGATATTCACAGTGTCCAGATACATGATAAGGGAATAACGCTTAGTGCAAGGTAAAGCCAGTAAAGTCCGATCAAGGATAGTCCGAGGGTCTCCAATGAGGTAGATAGTAGTTCAGGACTGCTCTCTGGTTGTGGTAGGATGGTTCAGTTGCCTGATAACAGCTAGGGAGAAACTGTTTAAGAAGAAACTGCAGATGCTGGAAAATCCCAGGTAGACAAAAATGCTGGAGAAACTCAGCGGGTGCAGCAGCATCTATGGAGCAAAGGAAATAGGCAACGTTTTGGGCCGAAACCCTTCTTCAGATTTCCTTCACTCCATAGATGCTGCTGCACCTGCTGAGTTTCTCCAGCATTTGTGTGCACCTGGGAAGAAACTGTCCCTGAATCTGGAGGTCTGCGTTCATGAGATGAAAGTCAACTCACTCACTCGTGTCAGTATAATCAGAACAGCTCCAAAGAAACCTCCCTAATCTCTTTGGATAATAGATGGGCAGGGATAGAACATGCAGTTCCGAGTTGGTCGTTGGCAACATGTTGGGCACAAACATTGTGGGCCAAATGGCCTCATCCTATGCTGTACTGTTCTATGTTCTGAATCAAAAGATTGTATATTCAGGAGTGCACAGTAATGCAGCTGTAATGGTAGAGCTGCTGCCTCACAGCACTACAGTCCTGGGTTTCATCCTGACCTTGGGTGCTGTCTGTGTGGAGTTTCCACGTTATCCCTGTGAGCGCGTGGGTTTTGTCCGGGTGCTCCGGTTTCCTCCCATATCCCAAAGACGTGTGGATTTGTGGATCAACTGGCCTCTGTAAACTGGTCCGGGTGGTTAGGGAGCAAATGTGAAAGTACATCCACTAACTAGACGAGAATGAGAGTTTTTTACAGACGGCCAATTAACCTACAAAACCCGCACGTCTTTGGGACGTGGGAGGAATCCAGAGCACCCGGAGAAAACCCACGCACTCAGTCTCAGGGAGAATGTGGAAAGTCCACACAGACAGCACCTGAACCCAGGATCAAGCACAGATTTCTGGCTCTGACAGGGAGCAGTTCTACCCGCTGCATCGCTGTGCAGATTGTGTTGAATCGCAGCCCTTTGTAAAGAAAAAAATCATATCTGTGGAAAACCACTGTCTTCCCAAAGAAGATATCGAACTCTCAAGAGATTCCTTTGATGCTGTAGGAGCTGTGTGTTCATATAGACATGTGAACCTGGCATGTCATGGAATTCTCTGCCACAGAAGGTAGTTGAGGCCAGTTCATTGGCTATATTTAAGAGGGAGTTAGATGTGGCCCTTGTGGCTAAAGGGATCAGGGGGTATGGAGAGAAGGCAGGGATGGGATACTGAGTTGGATGATCAGCCACGATCATATTGAATGGCGGTGCAGGCTCGAAGGGCCGAATGGCCTACTCCTGCAACTATTTTCTATGTTTCTATGTTTCTATGTTAGTCACAGAGTCATAGAGTGATACAGTGTGGAAACAGGCCCTTCGACCCAACTTGCTCACACCGGCCAACATGTCCCAGCAACACTAGTGGTACATGCCTGCGTTTGGTCCATATCCCTCTAAACTTGTCCTATCCATGTACCTGTCTAACTGTTTCTTCCTGCCTCAACTACCTCCTCTGGCAGCTTGTTCCATACACCCACCACCCTTTGTGTGAAAAAGTTACCCCTCAGATTCCTATTAAATCTTTTCCCCTTCAACTTGAACCTATATCATCTGGTCCTCGATTCACCTACTCTGGGCAAGAGACTCTGTGCATCTACCCAATCTATTCCTCATGATTTTATGCACCTCTATAAGATCACCCCTTAGCCTCCTGCGCTCCATGGAGTAGAGTTCCAGCCTCCCCAACTTCTCCCTATAGCTCACACCCTCTAGTTCTGGCAACATAAATAATAATAATAATAATAATAATAATAATAATATCTTTTATTGTCATTGCACGTCAGTGCAACGAGATTTAGTATGCAGCTCCAACTGATGAAAAAGAAAAGTAAAATAAATAAATAAGCTGTGTGTCTTGACCATCCGAGGGAGACAGTCCAGGGGGGGTGGGGGGCACTCAGCAGGGCCGGTTCAGAGCCGCTATAGCTCTTGGAATAAAGCTGTTTCTGAGTCTGGAGGTTCGGGCGTAGAAGGCCTTGTAACTTCTGGCGGAGGGAAGTAGTTCGAACAGTCCGTTACAGGGGTGTGATGAGTCTTTATGGATGCTGACGGCCTTCCTGAAGCACCGTGTGTGGTAGATGCCCTCCAAGGCTGGTAGCTGTGTCCCAATGATCCTCTGCGCTCTGGACGACGCGTTGAAGAGCTCTCCTCTCCGCCTCCGTGCAGCTGAGATACCACACAGAGATGCCATACGTTAATATGCTCTCTGTGGTGCAGCGGTAGAACGTTGTCAGCAGCTGTTGGGGCAACATCCTTATAAATTGTCTCTTTACCCTTTCCAGCTTGACAGCATCGTTCCTGTAACACGGTGCCCAGAACTGAACATACTTTAAATGCAGTCTCACCAACGTCATACAATTGTCTGCCTCAGAGGGCGGTGGAGGCCGGTTCTCTGGATACTTTCAAGAGAGAGCTAGATAGAGCTCTTAAAGATAGCGGAGTCAGGGGATATGGGGAGAAGGCAGGAACGGGATACTGATTGTGGATGATCAGCCATGATCACGTTGAATGGCGGTGCTGGCTCGAAGGGCCGAATAATAATAATGTTTGTTTATAGGGACAGTGCACATTAATGAACATTTTGCATGTAAATATGCGAGATTGTAGCCAATCAGTAGCTAATTTCCATCTCTAGTCCCAGGCAAAGGTAGGTGAAGTGTCTTGCCCAAGGACACAACGACAGTACACACTCCAAGCAGGATTCGAACCGGCCACCTTCAGGTTGCCAGCTGAACACTTAGCCCATTGTGCCATCTGTCGTCCTTAGAATGGCCTACTCCTGCATCTAGTGTCTATAGTCTATTGCAACGTGACCTCCCAGCTTCTATACTGTACGGTCACAGGGAGAACATACGTACTTCATGCAGACAACATCCATAGTCGGGATGGAACCCGCTGTATCTGGCGCTGTAAGCGCTGTATCTGGTGCTGTATCTGGTGCTGTAACTGGTGCTGTATCTGGTGCTGTATCTGGCTCTGTATCTGGTGCTGTATCTGGCGCTGTATCTGGCGCTGTAACTGGCGCTGTAACTGGCGCTGTATCTGGCGCTGTAACTGGCGCTGTAACTGGCGCTGTATCTGGCGCTGTAACTGGCGCTGTAACTGGCGCTGTATCTGGTGCTGTATCTGGCGCTGTATCTGGCGCTGTAAGCGCTGTATCTGGCGCTGTATCTGGCGCTGTATCTGGCGCTGTAACTGGCGCTGTAACTGGTACTGTAACTGGCGCTGTATCTGGTGCTGTATCTGGCGCTGTATCTGGTGCTGTATCTGGTGCTGTATCTGGCGCTGTATCTGGCGCTGTAACTGCCGCTGTATCTGGCGCTGTAACTGGTGCTGTAACTGCCGCTGTATCTGGTGCTGTATCTGGCGCTGTATCTGGCGCTGTAACTGGCGCTGTATCTGGCGCTGTAACTGGTGCTGTAACTGCCGCTGTATCTGGCGCTGTATCTGCCGCTGTATCTGGTGCTGTAACTGCCGCTGTATCTGGCGCTGTAACTGGTGCTGTAACTGCCGCTGTATCTGGCGCTGTATCTGGCGCTGTAACTGGTGCTGTAACTGCCGCTGTATCTGCCACTGTATCTGGTGCTGTAACTGGCGCTGTATTTGCCACTATATTTGGCGCTGTATCTGGCGCTGTAACTGGTGCTGTAACTGGTGCTGTAACCGCCGCTGTATCTGCCGCTGTATCTGGCGCTGTAACTGGCGCTGTATTTGCCGCTGTATTTGCTGCTGTATCTGGCGCTGTAACTGGCGCATTAACTGCCGCTGTATCTGCCGCTGTATCTGGTGCTGTATCTGGCGCTGTAACTGGCGCTGTATCTGGCGCTGTAACTGGTGCTGTATCTGGCGCTGTAACTGGCACTGTATCTGGTGCTGTATCTGGCGCTGTAACTGGCGCTGTATCTGGCGCTGTAACTGGTGCTGTATCTGGCGCTGTATCTGGCACTGTATCTGGTGCTGTAACTGGTGCTGTATCTGGTGCTGTATCTGGCGCTGTAACTGGCGCTGTATCTGGTGCTGTATCTGGCGCTGTAACTGGCGCTGTATCTGGTGCTGTATCTGGCGCTGTAACTGGTGCTGTAACTGGTGCTGTATCTGGTGCTGTATCTGGCGCTGTAACTGGTGCTGTAACTGGCGCTGTAACTGGCGCTGTAACTGGTGCTGTATCTGGCGCTGTAACTGGCGCTGTAACTGGCGCTGTATCTGGCATTGTATCTGGCGCTGTAAGGCAGCAACTCCATTGCTGCTCCACTATGCCGTCCCTGCGTAACACAAGCTTGCAGCAGCTTGATGTTTGCCGTAAACAAGTGTGACAGAGGCTCACGCGTTAATAACTACATTAGAACTCTGAACACAAACAGAGAGATTTATTAGAAATGAGTAACAGCCGCAGGTGATAGCTAAAATTAGAGAGATTAATAAATTGAACCAAGAAAGGTGTTGCTTAGTTCCAGCTTGTCTATTTAAAGGCCACTGCCTTATTCTGAAACGCACGCCTCCAGATTCACGGACAGTTTCTCTCCAGCTGGAAAAAGCAGGAATGGGGTATTGATTTTGGATGATCATCCATGATCATATTGAATGGAGGTGCTGGCTCAAAGGGTCAAATGGCCTACTCCTGCACCTATTTTTTATTTTCTATGTTCCTAAAGGATGCAAAAGGTACAGAAGTGTGAAAACGCTCACCTCCAGATTCAGGGACAGTTTCTTCCCAGCTGTTATCAGGCAACTGAACCATCCTACCACAACCAGAGAGCAGTGCTGAACTACTATCTACCTCATTGGTGACCCTCGGCCTATCCTTGATTGGACTGCTGGCTTTACCTTGCACTAAACGTTATTTCCTGATCATGTATCTGTACACTGTGAATATCTCGATTGTAATCATGTATTGTCTTTCCGCTGACTGGTTAGCACGCAACAAAAGCTTTTCACTGTACCTCGGTACACGTGACAATAAACTAAACTGAACTTTTCACTGCTCCTCAGAAAACTGGATAACAACCGGCAAAGCTGGACTAATTTAAATTCAATAAACTAATCTGAACTAAACAAAACTGAAGAGTGGTTTGTTTTCATTTGTTTAAAGTCCTTAATCAGGCAGATGTTTAAACTGATTATCGTGGATATTTAACTTATGTAAATAAAGTCTTGCACAATCTGGAAGTGGATTCAGTTTAGTTTAGTTTAGTTTATTTTTGATATACAGCGTGGATAGTCCACACCGACCAGCGATCACCCGATCACACTGGTTCTATGCTATCCTACTTTCTCATCCACTTGAGTGACAATTTACAGACGGCCAATTAGCCTGCAAACCTGCATGCGTTTGGGATATGGGAGGAAACTGGAGCGCCCGGAGGAAACCCACAGGATCAGAGGGAGAACGTGCAAACTCTGTACAGACAGCAATCTGCGGTTAGGATCAAACCCGGGTCTCTGGCACCATGAGATAACGGCTATACCTGCTGCACCACCAAGGGAGAGGTAGAGGTTTAAACTGAGCAAGCCCTGCCTTGTAAAAGTAGACAACTTACTCAAAACCTTTGCTATTGAGGGAGTGCAGCGTAGGTTTACAAGGTTAATTCCCGGGATGGCGGGACTGTCATATGCTGAGAGAATGGAGCAGCTGGGCTTGTACACTCTCGAGTTTAGAAGGATGAGAGGGCGTCTCATTGAAACATATAAGATTGTTAAGGGTTTGGACACGCTAGAGGCAAGAAACATGTAACCGATGTTGGGGAAGTCCAGAACCAGGGGCCACAGTTTAAGAATAAGGGGTAAGCCATTTAGAACGGAGATGAGGAAAAACTTTTTCACACAGAGATTTGTGAGTCTGTGGAATTCTCTGCCTCTGAGGGTGATGGAGGCCGGTTCTCTGAATACTTTCGAGAGAGAGCTGGATGGGGCTCTTAAAGATAGCGGAGTCAGGGGATATGGGGAGAAGGCAGGAATGGGGTACTGATTGGGGATGATCAGCCATGATCACATTGAATGGCGTTGCTGGCTCGAAGGGCTGAATGGCCTCCTCCTGCACCTATTGTCTATTGACGTCCAACCCCGATGTTTCTTCCTTCTTCCTGGGGAACATAAAATGTGACTAGTGTAAGTTGGTACCTGATGGTACGTGGTGGGCTGTTTGCTGTGCTCAATAACCCTATAGATGTGTAGGAAGGAACTGCAGATGCTGAAGAATGGGTCTCGACCAGAAACGTCACCCATTCCTTCTCTCCAGTAATGCTGCCTGCCCCGCTGGGTTACTCCAGCATCCCTGTCCCACTTACGTGTCCTTGGCACGCTAATTACACGACCTCGTCATCACGTTGAGGCACACGGGCATCGTGGGACCGCAATATACGTCTGCGCACACACGCGCTATGTAACACCAGAGGCGCACAAAGATTTCGTTTCCCTACAAAATCCCGGAGCGCCACGCGATACCACGCACAACTCCATACCCCTCCACGCTTCTCCATGCCACCGTCCCGCGCGGCTCACATGATGCCCGTGCACCTAAACGCGACGACGAGGTTGCGTAATTAGCGTGCCACGGACACGTAAGTGGGACAGGGGCCTAACTCTACAGGTGTCTAAACGTTCCAAAAGAATGTCTGGTGTCTGTCTATTAAATCCTTTCAAAACCTTTAAACTGGATTAGGTTTCCTCTCACCTGGTGGCTGGCAGCGGGTCCAGGGGGGCTCCTGCATACGAGAGGGTTTGTGGCATTCAACTCTTGTCAGCTCTTGAAGCGGGTGACAAAGTGGGTGACAAAGTGGGTGAGCTGGCAGCACCATTCATCACATCACGGGGATAAGCTGCGGAAAGTTGCTTCTGAGCGGCCATTAGTGGTGACAGATGAGCTTCCCGAAGATGGAGAATGTTTAATGTACCGCTGAATGACGGCTGTGAGTGGTTTGCTACTTTATAAAGGAGGGGGGGGGAGGGGGGAGGCTGATGCCTGCTCGGCCTCCTGCATTGAGGCCATCAGCACCGTTGCATCCATGCTTACGTGAGCAGAATAAATAGCAGTGTCGATCCACTGTATCAGCCCACGCGTATAGATTGATACCCAGTTTATGACTCAAGCAAAATAGACCAAGAGATCAAGAAAAGGCTCGTATTTTTAATCACTTTTACAAGACTGGTCACAGAGTTTTACAGTGTGGAAACATGCCCTCTGGCCCAACTTTCCCACACCGGCCAACATGTCTCATCTACACCAGTCCCATCTGCCCACGTTTGGCTCATATCCCTCTAAACCTGTCCTATCCATGTACACGTCTAAATGTTTCATCAACCTTGCAATAGTCCCAGCCTCAACTGCCTCCTCCGGCAGCTCGTTCCAGACACCCACCACCCATTGCGTGAAAAAGTTACCCCTCAGGTTCCTATTAAATCTTCCCCCATATCCCTCCATTCACTGCATATCCATGAGCCTGTCTAAAAGCCTCCTAAACACCACTATCATATCTGCCTCCACCACCACCGCTGGCAGCGTGTTCCAGGCACCCACCGCCCTCTGTACAAAAATGTGCCCCCTACATCCTCTTTAAACTTTGCCCCTCTCCGCTTCAACCTACGTCCTCTATCTTATAGAGATACGTCTTCTGTGGTAGACAAAAATGCTGGAGAAACTCAGTGGGTGAGGCAGCATCTATGGAGCAAAGGAATAGGTGACATTTCGGGTCAAGTTCCTTCTTCAGAATGATCTTATGTTATCTTACTATTGCACCCATTTCCTACGCACTAGGAACGATTTACAGATGCCAATTAACCTACTGACCTCTAAGTCTTTGGGATGTTGTAGGAATCCGGAGCACCCGGAGAAAACCCACGCGGTCACCCACGTGGATGATCAGCCATGATCACATTGAACGGCGGTGCTGGCTTGAAGGGTCGTATGGCCTACTCCTGTACCTATTGTCTATTGTCTATTGTCACAGGGAGAACGTGCAAACTCCACACAGACAGCACCCGAGGCCAGGATCGCACCCGTATCTCTGGCGATGTGATTGAAAATAATTGTCAGCTATTCTGATTTAATAATATTCCTCTTTCTATTCATACCATTATTTTTGTGCCAACAGCTTTCTAAAATTTGTTGTTTTTTTGGTTGCACTGAAGACTATGTGTTTTCTTCGAAACTAGTATTATATTTCCATTTTTATTTATTTTTTAGTTTAGCTTAGAGATATGGTGAGGAAACAGGCCCTTCGGCCCACCGGATCCGTGCCGACCAACGATCCCCGCACATTAACACTACCCTACACATACCAGGGTTAATTTTTAGATTTATACATTTATAGCAAGCCACTTAACCTACAAACCTGTACGTCTTTGGAGAGTGGGAGGAAACCGGAGCACCCGGAGAAATCCCACGCACGTCACGGGGAGAACGTACAAACTCCGTACAGACAGCACCCATAGTTGGGATCGAACCTGGGTCTCTGGCGCTGTGAGGCAGTAGCTCTACTGTGACATCACCGTATGTTATTTGTGTGTATTGTGTTTACTGATCTTATGCTGCCATAAATAAGGAATCCATTATTCCAGTGTTGGTACAGATGACAAGTAAACACTTGTGGCTCTTGACACAGTGATGGTGATGAAAGTGGCAGTCGGGTTTAAATGTGTGCTGATATATTTAGCGATTACTGATGGGGCCAGGGTAATCAGCATGAATGGTTGGGTCATGGGAAGTATTGGGCAATAATGGACAATAGGTGCAGGAGTACGCCATTCAGCCCTTCGAGCCAGCACCGCCATTCACTATGATCATGGCTGATCTTCCTCAATCAGTACCCCGTTCCTGCCTTCTCCCCATATCCCTTGACTCCGTTATTTTTCCTCATCTCTGTTCTAAACGGCCAACCCCTTATTCTTAAACTGTGTGGCCCCTGGTTCAGGACTCCCCCAACATCAGGAACATGTTTCCTGCATCTAGTGTGTCCAATCCCTTAATAATCTTGTATGTTTCAATAAGATCCCCTCTCATAGAAACATAGAAAATAGGTGCAGGAGTAGGCCATTCGGCCCTTCGAGCCTGCACCGCCATTCAATATGATCATGGCAGATCATCCAACTCAGTATCCTATACCTGCCTTCTCTCCATACCCCCTGATCCCTTTAGCCACAAGGGCCACATCTAACTCCCTCTTAAATATAGCCAATGAACTGGCCTCAACTACCTTCTGTGGCAGAGAATTCCACAGATTCACCACTCTCTGTGTGAAAAATGTTTTTCTCCTCTCGGTCCTAAAAGACTTCCCCCTTATCCTTAAATTGTGACCCCTTGTTCTGGACTTCCCCAACATCGGGAACAATCTTCCTGCATCTAGCCTATCCAACCCCCTAAGAATTTTGTAAGTTTCTATAAGATCCCCCCTCAATCTTCTAAATTCTAGCGAGTACAAGCCGAGTCTATCCAGTCTTTCTTCATATGAAAGTCCTGACATCCCAGGAATCAGTCTGGTGAACCTTCTCTGTACTCCCTCTAAGGCAAGAATGTCTTTCCTCAGATTTGGAGACCAAAACTGTATCCTCATCCTTCTAAATTCCAGCGTATACAAGCCCAGTCGCTCCATATGACAGTCCCTGGGAATTAACCTCGTGAACTCCCTGCACTCCCTCAATAGCAAGAATGTTGATGAACAGCTGGACCTTGGTCTCCAAGTCCAAAGATCTTTGAAGATGGCAGCTTCAAGGTTCGATAACATGGTTAGACAAGGCATGGCAGCCTTTATTAGTCAGAGCTTGAATATAAAACAGAGAGGTGATGATTCAGATACCCAATTAATTCTAGTTATAACTAACACGTTCAAACACAATGAATGTGTTTGTGGACATATTTCACAAGCTGATTGAAGGGTGGTTGTACAATTTGGAGTTTTGACTAGCAATCTGATCTGTAGTTCTATTCATCTGTCAGCAGCTGGTCTGACTGCATCTCGAGCTTCATGTTACGTGTATTGTAACTACAGCACCTATTGAACTACCTACATTTACATATTTTTCTTCTTGGGAATGATTTTGGAAGAAGAGTGTAATGTACAGATCCACCACTGATTTTCCGGCACTCTTGGTTCCAGAGCCTTTCTGGATTATCCATGTTGCTGGACCAACAGAGGTACCGTAACGTTCCACCTTGGCCTCCGAGGGGCGAAGCACATTCACAACCAAAGTTGGCCTGGGAACTCGGTTGTGGGAACGGACCTGCCGGCTCTGGTCGGGCCAGAGTTCCAGACCCCTGCCGCAGGGGGACAGATTGGACCGGCCGATCGGCCGCGGATGTCCCGATGAGGTCGAGATCGGCCGTCTCACCCGGCCTGAGTGACACATTTTCGGGGGGAATTCCGGGGGGGTGTTCCAAGCGCGCTCTCGTAAATTTTATCCGGATTAAAGGAGGTGCCGGACCTGAGGCTGTCAACTGTCCCGTATTAGCCGGGACGTCCCGTATATTGGGATAAATTGGCTTGTCCCGTACGGGACCGCCCTTGTCCCGTATTTGACCGCTACTACTCGGGTCGAGGGGAGTGTCGTGTTGGAGCGCCGCGTCCAGCCCCGCCTCACCCATCCCGACGTAGTGCAGCCCATGGAGTGCAGCAGCAGCAGCAGCAGCAGCGCCTCGCCCGTGGCCCCGTCGGTCAGTCTGCAGTCCGCCAGCTGTCCGACCTTCGGACCTTCGCTTATCGCCAACACCACCATCACCCCTCATTATTCACCTAGCCACGGCCGAGTCGGTCAACGAATTGCCGTGGGGAATTTGCCCCATATTTTGATGTTTTGTCCCTTATTTGGGGGTGGGAATGTTGCCAGAAAAGCGGAGTTGTCCTGTATTGAGGCAACTATATGTTCCCCACTACACCATAATTATAAACTGGGATTGAATTTCATTGCAACCTTCTGTTACAATATTAAAAAAGCAATTGTACATTGTACTGTGTGAGTCAACAAACTGTGCAGTGCATCTTGTGACTGGGAAGATGCTGGCATGGAATAGAGTCGGCCTGCATTCCAGACAATGGATACTGTGTTAGAGTATTTACTCATCGCAGACTGGCGCCTTAATGGTTGTAATGTTACTGCGATAATCAATGGGGGGAAAAAGGAACTGAAGATGCAGGAATATTGGTTAGAGCACAAAGTGCTGGAGGAACTCAGGAGGTCAGGCAGCATCTGTGGAAGGGCATGGATTGGTGATGTTTAGTGTCGGGAAGACCCTTCTTTACATTGATGGTAGTAGAGGGGGAGAATGCTGAATTATAAAGCAATGAAGCAAAAGAAAAAGATAATAGACAATAGATAATAGGTGCAGGAGGAGGCCATTCGACCCTTCGAAGCACATTCACTGTGATCATGGCTGATCATCCCCAATCAGTACCCCGTTCCTGACTTCTCCCCATATCCCCTGACTCTGCTATTTTTAAGAGCCCTATCTAGCTCTCTCTTGAAAGCATCCAGAGAACCGGCCTCCACTGCCCTCTGAGGCAGAGAATTCCACAGACTCACCACTCTCTGTGAGAAAAGGTGTTTCCTCGTCTCCGTTCTAAATGGCGTACACCTTATTCTTAAAGGAATAATTATCAAATGAAGGTAGACACAAAATGCTGGAATAACTCAGCGGGGCAGGCAGCATCTCTGGAGAGAAGGAATGGGCGACGTTTCGTGTCGAGACCCTTCTTCAGACTGAGAGTCATGGGAGGGGGCGGGACAAAGATAGAATGTAGTCGGAGACAGTAAGGCTGGTCGGAGAACTGCGAAGGGGGAGGGTGATGGAGAGAGAGGGAAAGCAAGGGCTACTTGAAGTTAGAGAAGTCAATGTTCATACCGCTGTGGTGTAAGTTGCCCGAGCGAGGTGCTGTTCCTCCAATTTGTGCTGGGCCTCACTCTGATTGTCAATTATCGATCGGCCCGAAACGTTGCCTATTTCCTTCGTTCCATAGACGCTGCCTCACCCGCTGAGTTTCTCCAGCACTTTTGTCTACCATAGAAATAGTGTGAATGTGTGATCGATGGCTGGCGTAGACTTGGCGGGCCGAAGGGCCTGTTTCCATGCTGTCTCTCTGTCTACATGGATAGGACAGGTTGGGAGGGATGTGGACCAAGCGCAGGCAGGTGGGACTAGTGTAGCTGGGACATGTTGGGCCACTGTGGGCAAGTAAGGCCGAAGGGCCTGTTTCCACACTGTATCACTCTCTAACTCCAAGTAAATGAATGTATAGACAAATGAATACAACTTAATGCAAATTGAAGCAGCTCTCTTACAATTTCTTACAGTAAAGTCTTGAAGGATTTCGGAAGTCCAAGAGCAAACAACAGCGTCAATTTGAGTGGAGGAAACGTAAGTTTCAGGCTGCAAAGTGGTCGGGGAAAGCTTCCCAAGAGCACTCGCCAACCAAGCATCCAAGAATTATCAGTGGTCACAAGTTGTGGCCGAAGCAATGACCACTGCAGGACAACATTACCAAAGCAGGAATACACTGGGATCAAACCGCGGCGGAAGGAGATAAGTGAGGTGAGCAAAGAGCAAATGCGATTAAAGTGAAAGAATACATTCAACACATGATCATCAATTCTACAGTAACATCTCCAGGCAGTGATATTTACCTGGTGGAACAGCATGAATGAATGAATAAGTTTATTGGCCAAGTATTCACATACAAGGAATTTGCCTTGGTGCTCCGCCCGCAAGTGACAACATGACATACAGTGACAGTTAGGAATGACACATAAAACATTAAACATAAATAATAAAACATTATTGGTTAAAGATCTGAATTAAATAAAATACCAGAACAAAGGGAGGCTACAGATTTTTGTTTTATGAGTAGAGCTCAAAAAAAGGTGTTTTAATGTCTGGCTGTGGCAGGTTTGACAGTCTGGAGTCGCCTTCCAGAGGGAAGTTATTCAAAGAGTTTGTGGCCAGGGTGAGAGGGGTCAGAGATGATCTTGCCCGCTCGCTTCCTGGCCCTTGCAGTGTACAGTTCATCAATGGAGGGAAGGTTGCAGCCAATAACCTTCTCAGCTGATCGGACGATTCGCTGCAGCCTCCGGATATCATGCTTGGTGGCTGAGCCAAACCAGACCATGATGGAGAAGGTGAGGACAGACTCTACGATGCCCGTGTAGAATTGGACCATCACTCACTGATTGGACCACCGATGTTTCACTTGGCCAGCAAAGTCTCTCCACTGATTGCAGCAGAATAATCCTCGGAGGCACAGTATAATCCTTTAGACTTTAGACATGCAGCATGAAAACAGGACGTTTGGCCCACAGAGTCCACGCCGACCTGTGATACATAGCGCTGCTCCATGCACTAGCCCTATCCTACACAATTGGGACAATTTACAATTTTACCGAAGCCTATTAATCCACAAACCTGTACATCGTTGGAGTGTGGGAGCAAACCGGAGCACCCAGAGGAAACCCACGTGGTCACAGGAAGAATTCCGTACAAACCCCGTACAGACAGCACCCATAGACAGGATCGAACCTGGCTCTCTGGTGCTGTAAGCCAGCGACTCTACCGCTGCTCCACTGTGCCACCCCTGAACTAACACTGAAGGCTGTTTATCACCTGTGCAAGGGAGAATCTCTGAGCAACTCTCTGTCACACCATTAAAAACAGTTGAGAATGTGGAAGGTGAGGGGGAAAAGATTTAATAGGAATCTGAGGGGTGATTTTTTCACACAAATGGTGGTGGGTGTATGGAACAAGCTGCCAGAGGAGATAGTTGAGGCTGGGACTATCCCAACATTTAAGAAACAGTTAGAGAAGTACATGGATAGGACGGGTTTGGAGGGATATGGTCCAAATGCTGGCAGGTGGGACGAGTGTAGCCGGGACATTGTTGGCCGGTGGGCAGGTTGAGCTGAAGGGCCTGTTTCCACACCGTATCACTCTATGACTCCACCAGGGGCGCCGTACCATTGGCAGCCTCTGCCAAACTGTCTGTTTTTTCGTCTTTTTGTTATTTTTAGTTTCAAATTATGTTTTTGGAGGATTCTTGGTCTTTTTATGTAGGAGAGGGGAAGGGGGAAACCGTTTCCCAGTCACCTCCGGGTCAAGGGTGCGACGATTCTCCGAGTCGCGTCTTCGCCCCCCGCGGACTACCAACTGGATTGGCGCGGCCTTTCCTGCCAGAGACCGGCCAGAGCTTCAGCAGCGGCGGCGCAGCACTGAATTCCATCGCGGAGCGGGACGATGCCTTACCGGGGATCGCCATGTTGGAGCTCCAGATTGCTGGGCCTGCTGCTTTAACATCGTGAAGCTGTGGTTTGCGGAGTCCTGGGATCCCTTTGCCGAGGGCCGCCAGCTCGGAGCGCCCAGCTCGGCCTGTAGACTTGGGAGCCGCGGTCTCCAGTAAGAAGTGGCCGATTCGGAAACTCCATGCCGCTGAGAATGTTCTTCCGTTCCGACGTCGGAGTTCTGATCATCCCGGCGAGAGGGCTTGAACATCGAGAGAATGCGGAAGGCTCAACGGCCCCGACCACGGGTGAACAAAGAGGAAGATGACTGAACTTTCTTGCATTCCCTCACAGTGCGAAACGTTGATACTGCGGTGTGGCGATGGTCATGTTAAATTCTATCGTGTGTTGTGTTCTTTTTATTCGTATAGATGTATGGTAACTCAAAAATCTCACTGTACCAATTGGTGCATGTGGCAATAAATGTAACAAACGAAAAACAGCCAACATAATCAAGGACCTACTTCACCCCGATCATTCCCTCTATTCTCCTTCCCCTTTGGCCAAAAGACACAAAAGCCTCAAGGCCGTCCCATAAGTTAGGGTGTTATCACAGTCTTCCAACCTACCTCATTCTGGACATTCAACTTTTTCTCGGGAACTGTAACACTTCAATGCTGAAAAAGTATATTCAGGACTATTGAGCGAGTGCAGCATAGGTTCACCATGTTAATTCCCGGGATGGCTGGACTGTCATATGCTGAGAGAACATAGAAACATAGAAAATAGGTGCAGGAGGAGGCCATTCGGCCCTCCGAGCCAGCCCCGCCATTCATTGTGATCATGGCTGATCATCCCCTATCAATAACCCGTGCCTGCCTTCTCCCCATATCCCTTGATTCCACTAGCCCCTAGAGCTCTATCTAACTCTCTCTTAAATCCATCCAGTGACTTGGCCTCCACTGCCCTCTGTGGCAGGGAATTCCACAAATTCACAACTCTCTGGGTGAAAAAGTTTTTCTCAACTCAGTCTTAAATGGCCTCCCCTTTATTCTAAGTGTGGCCCCTGGTTCTGGACTCGCCCAACATTGGGAACATTTTTCCTGCATCTAGCTTGTCCAGTCCTTATATAATTTTATATGTTTCTATAAGATATCCCCTCATCCTTCTAAACTCCAGTGAATACAAGCCTAGTCTTTTCAATCTTTCCTCATATGACAGTCCTGCCATCCCAGGGATCAACCTCGTGAACCTACTCTGCTCTGCCTCCATCACAAGGATGTCCTTCCTCAAATTAGGAGACCAAACTGTACACACTACTCCAGATGTGGTCTTACCAGAGCCCTATACAACTGCAGAAGAACCTCTTTACTCCTATACTGAAAATTTCTTGTTATGAAGGCCAACATTCCATTAGCTTTCTTCACTGCCTGCTGTATCTGCACGCCAACTTTAAGTGACCGGTGTACAAGGACGCCCAGGTCTCGCTGCGCCTCCCCCTTACCCCATTGAGATTATAATCTGCCCCCTTGTTTTTGCCACCAAAGTGGAAAACCTCACATTTATCTATATTATACTGCATCTGCCATGCATCTGCCCACTCACTCAACCTGTCCAGGTCACCCTGCAACCTCCTAACATCCTCTTCACAGTTCACACTGCCACCCAGCTTTGTGTCATCTGCAAACTTGCGAGTGTTGCTCCTAATTCCCTCTTCCAAATCATTAATATATATGGTAAACAGTTGCGGCCCCAACACCAAGCCTTGCGGCACTCCACTCGCCACTGCCTGCCATTCTGAAAAGGACCTGTTCACTCCTACTCTTTGTTTCGTGTCTGCCAACCAATTTTCCATCCATGTCAACACCCTACCCCCAATACCATGTGCTTTAATTTTAGTCACCAGTCTCCTGTGCGGGACCTTATCAAAGGCTTTCTGAAAGTCTAGATACACTACATCCACTGGCTCTCCTTCATCCATTTTACTTGTCATATCTTCAAAAAATTCCAGAAGATTAGTCAAGCATGATTTCCCTTTCATAAATCCATGTTGACTTGGACTAATCGTTTTACTGCTATCCAAATGCCCCATTATTACCTCTTTAATAATTGACTCCAGCATCTTTCCCACCACCGAAGTCAGGCTAACTGGTCTGAAATTCCCCGTTTTCTCTCTCGCACCTTTCTTGAAAAGTGGGATAACATTAGCTAACCTCCAATCCTCAGGAACTGATCCTGAATCTATTGAACATTGGAAAATGATCACCAATGCGTCCACTATTTCTAGAGCCACCTCCCTGAGGCCCCTGGGATGCAGACCATCAGGCCCAGGGGATTTATCATATTACAGTCCCATTAGTCTACCCAATACTATTTCTCGCCTAATGAAAATTTCTTTCAGTTTCTCTATCCCCTTAGTTCCTCTGTTCTGCAGTACATCTGGGAGATTGTTTGTGTCTTCCTGGGAGCGGCTGGGCTTGTATACTCTGGAATTTAGAAGGATGAGAGGGTATCTTCTTGAAACATATAAGATTATTAAGGGTTTGGACACGCTAGAGGCAGGAAACATGTTCCCGATGTTGGGGGAGTCCAGAACCAGGGGCCACAGTTTAAGAATAAGGAGTAAGCCATTTAGAACGGAGATGAGGAAAAACGTTTTCACCCAGAGAATTGTGAATCTGTGGAATTCGCTGCCTCAGAGGGCAGTGGAGGCTGGTTCTCTGAATGCTTTCAAGAGAGAGCTCTTAAAGATAGTGGAGTCAAGGGATATGGGGAGAAGGCAGGAACGGGGTACTGATTGTGGATGATTAGCCATGATCACATTGAATGGCGGTGCTGGCTCGAGGGGCCGAATGGTCTACTCCTGCATCTATTGTCTATTGCATGATTATATTTTTCCCTTTGTCCTGGCTGTTGTACATGTGTCTGGCGTGATGGTACATATGCGTAGTGTGATCTGATTTAATTGGGTCGCATGCAAACATAAGCTAGTCACTGTATGATATGTGACATTAATAATCCAACACCCACACCAATCATTGTGACATGAACAAAATGTTGTATACGTTTTACGGGAGCATTCAGTTCTGAATCCCAATTTTTATTGAGCAATCGTGACTTTCTCTGCGAATTCACATTAGTGGCCTGACTGCCTGATATCAAACTGAATCAATCAGCTGCCTTCTCAACCTTCAGCTTTTCCTGCAGTTGGGACACACTTGTGAGCAATTTTGGACACCATATCTGAGGAAGGATGTGCTGGCTCTGGAGAGGGTCCAGAGGAGGTTTACAAGAATGATCCCAGGAATTAGTAGGTTAACCTATGATGAGCGTTTGTCAGCACTGGGACTGTACTCGCTGGAGTTTAGAAGGATGAGGGGACACCGCATTGAAACTTACAGAATAGAGAAAGGCTTGGATAGAGTGGATGTGGAGAGGATGTTTCCACTAGTGGGAGAGTCTAGGACTAGAGGCCATAGTCCCAGAATTAAAGGACGTTCCTTTAGGAAGGATATGAGGAGAGGGTGGTGAAACTGTGAAATTCTTTGCCACAGACGGCTGTGGAGGCCAAGTCAGTGGATATTTTTAAGGCAGAGACAGATAGATTCTTGATTAGTATGGGTGTCAGAGGTTATGGGGAGAAGGCAGGAGAATGTTAGGAAGGAGAGATAGATCAGCCATGATTGCATGGTGGAGAGGACTTGATGGGCCGAATGACCTAAATCTGCTCCTATCCCATATGACGTTATGAGAATTCATCTCCAGATATTGCCTTCTGCTATTTCTGGAAGAACTGAGAATGTTAAATTAATATATGCTGTAGTGGCACGGTGGCACAGGGGAGGGGAGGGGTGGGGTGGGGTGGGGGTGTGAGAGATAGAGGGAGAATTGTGTACATTTTGGATGGGAGGGGATAGGAGACATGGCAGGAGTTCATACCATTGCATATCCAACATTAATCACAATCACAATAATACTTTATTAGCCAAGTATGTTTTGCAACATATGATTTGCCGTACAGTCATACAAATAAAAAGCAACAGAACACACAAAATACATTTTAACATAAACATCCACCACAGTGACTCCTCCACATTCTTCACTGTTTTGGAAAACGAAAAAAAGTTCAATCTCTTCCCTTCTTTGTTCTCCCGCGGTCGGGGGCCTCGAGCCCTCCATTGACGGGGCGATCTTGACTCCCGTAGCCGGCGGCGTTTGGGCCCTCCGCGTCGAGGCGATCAGCTCCTGCATCGGGGGGATGTCAGCTCCCCCACGCCGGGCGATCGAACCTTCCATGACATCGGAGCTCCCAACATCCACGGCCTCTCCCGAGACTGCGAGCTCCCGATGCAAATACCGTAGACCGATGTAAGTCCCCCCCCCAGTGCGGCCCAAGGTCAGTCCAAGGAGGCCTCCAGCTCCATCGATGGTAGGCCGCAGAGCGACCAGAGAATGCGACCCAAAAACCTTTAACACACACTAAAAATAAAAAAGATGAAAACAGCCAGACTGTTGGCGGCTGCCAATGGTACGGCACCACTGGTGGAGGCTTTATCTGAGACATGTTAAGCACGCAAGTGAACATTGCAGCTGCAGAATGAATTAACTGCAACAGGCTCCTTGAACTCCTAGTTCTATAATTGTTTTGCATTGATTTACTCTTCAGTGTAGCATTGTTAGAAAGGGCTAAGAACCATAAATCGATACAAACATTTTGCATTAGCGACATGATGTGAACTTTCAGATCGATTCATTACATAAAACCTAGTTTCTCTGTCCATTCTGGTTATAAAAGACAAGTAGTTGGTAATGAACTTGTGGCTGGTGATAAAATCCTCTTGGTATTTCTGGTAGTTATTTTATACACACAGCTTTCTGAAATCTGTTTGCTTCCATGTCCACAGCACGATAGATATTGAGAAGGGTCTTGAGCCGCAAACGTCACCCATTCCTTCTCTCCAGAGATGCTGCCTGTCTAGTTTATTTTAGAGATACATCGCGGTAACAGGCCCTTCGGCCCATCGAGCCTGCACCGACCAGCGATCCCTGCACATGAAGACTATCCTACACATTGGTGACACTTTACATTTGCACCAAGTCAATTAACCAGCGAACCTGTACATCTTGGGAGGAAACCGAAGATCTCGTAGAAAACCCACGCATGTCACGGGGAGAACGTACAAACTCCGTACAGACAGCACCCGTAGTCAGGATGGAACCCGGGTCTCTGGCGCTGTGAGGCAGTAACTCTACCGCTGAGCCATCGTGATGCCCTATGTCCAGCTGAGTTACTCCTGCATTTTGTGTCTATAATAGATATTGCCAAAGTGCGTTCATATCAAATATATTGACACAATAAGAATGACATAAATAGAAAACGGGATATTAAAAGTGTCAAATTAATGAGTAGCTGATATTTATTTTTAACCGCATTTCCAGAGACCCGGGTGTGATCTTGATTTTGGGTGCTGTCTGTGTGGAGTTTGTATGTTCCCCTTACGGCCGCATGTGTTTCTTCCGGGTGCTCCGGTTTCTTCCCACATTCCAAAAGCACCGGATACGTAGATTAATTGGCTTCTGCAAACTGCTTCTAGTGTGCAGGGAGTGAATAAGAAAGTGGGATAGCATAGAACTAGTGTGGATGGGTGATTAACGGTTGGCATGTACTTGGTGGGCCGAAGGGCCTGTTTCAGTGCGGTATCTTTCAATCAATCGGTGAATCTAAACTAACCAGACTTTGACATTGTAAGACACAGAGTGCTGGAGTAACTCAGCGGGTCAGGCAGCATCTGCGGAGAACATGGATAGGTGACGTTTCACAGAGTGCTGGAGTAACTCAGCGGGTCAGGCAGCATCTGTGGAGAACATGGATAGGTGACGTTTCACAGAGTGCTGGAGTAACTCAGCGGGTCAGGCAGCATCTGTGGAGAACATGGATAGGTGACGTTTCACAGAGTGCTGGAGTAACTCAGCGGGTCAGGCAGCATCTGTGGAGAACATGGATAGGTGACGTTTCGGAACCTTGCTCAGACTCCTGAAGAAGGATCCTGATGTGATACATTACCTATCCATGTTCTCCAGAGATGCTGCCTGACCCACTGAGTTACTCCAGCCTCTTAATCCCATTTTCCTGCCTTCTCCCCATAACCCTTGACACCCATTCCAATCAAGAATTTGTAAGAAGGAACTGCAGATGCTGGTTTAAACTGAAGATAGACACAAAAAGCTGGAGTAACGCATCGGGACAGGCAGAATATCTCGAGAGAAGGAATGGGTGATGTTTCGGGTCGAGACCCGAAGAAGGGTCTGAAGAAGTGTCTCGTCCGGAAACGTCACCCATTCCTTCTCTCCAGAGATGCTGCCTGTTACTCCAGCATTTTGTGTCTATCTTCTAAACAAAAATTTGTCTATCTCTGCCTTAAAAATATCCACCAACTTGGCTTCCTCTGTTAACTACCTTCTGGCTAAAGAAGTTCCTCCTCACCTCCTTTCTAAAAGAGCGCTCTTTAATTCTGAAGCTTTGACAGACAATAGACAATAGGTGCAGGAGTAGGCCATTCAGCCCTTAGAGCCAGCACCGCCATTCACTGTGATCATGGCTGATCATCCACAATCAGTACCCCGTTCCGGCCTTCTCCCTATATCCCTTGACTCCGCTATCTTTAAGAGCCCTATCTAGCTCCCTCTTGAAAGTATCCAGAGAATCGGCCTCTACTGCCTTCTGTGGCAGAGAATTCCAGAGATTCACAACTTTTTTCCTCATCTCCATTCTAAATGGCCAACCTCTTATTCTTAAACTGTGGCCCCTGGTTCTAGAGTGTCCAAACCCTTAATAATCTTATATGTCTCAATAAGATCCCTTCTCATTCTACTAAACTCCAGTGTATACAAGCCCAGTTGCTCCATTCTCTCAGCATATGACAGTCCCGCCATCCCGGGAATTAATCTCGTGAACCTACGCTGCACTCCCTCAATAGCAAGAATGTCCTTCCTCAAATTTGGAGACGAAAACTGCACACAATACTCCAGCTGGGGTCTTACCAGTGCCCTGTACAACTGCAGAAGGACATCTGCAAATTTGCTAATGTTACTTTTAATCCCTTCATCTAAATCGCGAATGTATATTGTAAATAACTGCGGTCCCAGCACCGAGCCTTGCGGTACCCCACTTGTCACTGCCTGCCATTCTGAAAGGGACCCGTTAATCCCTACTCTTTGTTTCCTGTCTGCCAACCAATTTTCTATCCATGTCAGCACTCTACCCCCAATACCACGTGCCCTAATTTTGCCCACTAATCTCCTATGTGGGACCTTATCAAATGCTTTCTGAAAGTCCAGGTACACTACATCCTTGTCCATTTTCCTAGTTACATCTTTAAAAAATTCCAGAAGATTAGTCAAGCATGATTTCCCCTTCGTAAATCCATGCTGACTTGGACCGATCCTCTCACTGCTATCCAAATGTGCCGCTATTTCATCTTTTATAATTGACTCCAGCATCTTCCCCACCACCGATGTCAGGTTTACTTGTCTATAATTCCCCGTTTTCTCTCCCATCAGCTAATAACATTAGCTACCCACCAATCCACAGGAACTTATCCTGAATCTATAGAACATTAGAAAATTATCACCAATACGTCCACGATTTCTAGAGCCACCTCCTTAAGTGGCCTGAGATGTGGACCATCAGGCCCTGGGGATTTATCAGCCTTCAGTCCCATCAGTCCACCCAACACCATTTCCTGCCTAATGTGAATCGCCTTCAGTTCCTCAGTCACCCTGGGTCCTCTGGCCACTAGTACATCTTGGAGATTGTTTGTGTCCTCCTTAGTGAAGATGGATCCAAAGTGCCTGTTCAACTCATCTGCCATTTCCTTGTTCCCCATAATAAATTCACCTGTTTCTGTCTTCAAGGAATCCACATTAACTATTGTTTTCCTCTGCACATACCTAAAGAAGCTTTTACTATCCTCCTTTATATTCTTGGCTAGCTTACCTTCGTACCTCATCTTTTCTCCCCGTATTGCCTTGTTACTTATCTTCTGTTGCTCTTTAAAATGTTTCTAATCCTCTGGCATCCCGCTCATCTTTGCTATGTTATACTACTCTTTTATTTTTATACTATCCCTGACTTCCCTTGTCAACCACGGTCACCTCTTGCTCCCCTTAGAATCTTTCTTCCTCTTTGGAATGAACTGATCCTGCACCTTCTGTATTATTCCCAGAAATACCTGCCACTGTTGTTCCACTGTCATCCCTGCTAGGGTATCTTTCCAGTCAACTTTGGCCAGCTCCTCCCTCAAGGCTCCATAGTCCCCTTTGTTCAACTGTAACACTGACACCTCCAATTTTACCTTCTCCCTCACAAATTGTAGATTATGATAGGAAAGATAATTAACGCCACACAAGGTCTTGTTTAATATGGGTGTCAGGGTTATGTGGGTCCTCCCACACTCCAAAGACCAGGTTAGATGTTTAATTGGTTTCGAATAAATATAAATTGTGTGTAGGATAGTGTTAGTGTGGGGGGATTGCTGGTCGGTGGGCCGAAGGGCCTGTTTCCACGCTGTAGTCCTAAACCAGGGGTGGGCAGCCTTGTTCTGCATAGGGGCTGGGACGCAAGTCTGTGAGCGGATGGCAGGCCACATCTATCACGTGTACACATGGATCCCGTCTCTATCCCGCCCCGGGTGGCAGGCATCAAATCACGTGTTCCCCTGACGATTATCCCCTGATAATCACGGGGGGGAAAATCCGCCTGCAGGCCGGATGATTTCGGGTTAGGGGCCGCAGTCGGCCCGGGGGCCACAGGTTGCCGACCCGTGCTCTAACTAACTAAACTAAACTAAACTAAATCAGCAGAATCAGTAGAAGAAAGAGGAAATAACAATAGATTACACAACGGGGTAATCATTTATCTAGGTTTAATTCTCTGGTAAAATTATAAGAATAATCCCATTTTGCCTGCATGACACTGGTGGGAAATTGAGCTGTGTTGCACTGACTATGACAGGCCACGAATGACAAGCTATTAACCTAAGATTTCAGGAGGAATGAACACACAGATGCATTGGTGTTAGATAGTACATTGGTCCTGTCAGCTGGTTAAGAGTGAGGTCAACCACATTGTGTTCAATGTCAAGGATTTAATGAACAGTAAGGTTTCAAGAGTGACCTTGGAGAGAAGATAAATTCAATTTCTTCCACAAATGAGATGTCACTCTGTGAGCTGCAGATTTTTTTCCCCTGAGTCTAACGTCTCTTGAGTGTTTGAGAAGCAGGTTAGTGAAAGAGTCGAGTTATACGTTGGTGCACGTTGGAAAATAGTGGAAAAAAAAGAGGTCATCGTGGGGGGGTGGTGTGGGGGGGTGGGGTGGTGTGGGGGGAGGGGTGGTGTGGGGGGAGGGGTGGTGTGGGGGGTTGGGGGGGGGTGGGGGGGAGGGGGTGGTGTGGGGGGAGGTGGTGGTGGGGGGGAAGGGGTGGGTGGGGGGATGGGTTGGTGTGGGGGGTCGGTGGTGTGGGGGAGGGGGTGGTGTGGGGGGAGGGGGTTTGGTGTGGGGGGAAGGGGTGTGTGGGGGGAGGGGGTGGTGTGGGGGGAGGGGTGGGTGGGGGGTCGGGTGGTGTGGGGGAGGGGGGTGGTGTGGGGGGGAGGGGGTGGTGTGGGGGGGGGGGTGGTGTGGGGGTGGAGGGGGTGGTGTGTGGGGGAGGGGTGTGGTGTGGGGGGGAGGGGGTGGTGGGGGGAGGGGGTGCTGTGGGGGGAAGGGGTGGTGTGATACAGGGTAGCGTTTTTGCACAAATGTAATTACAATGTTGACCGGAAATGATACAATAGACAATAGACAGTAGGTGCAGGATGAGGCCATTCGGCCCTTCAAGCCAGCACTGCCATTCAATGTGATCATGGCTAATCATCCCCAACAGTAGTCCCGTTCCTGCCCTTCTCCCCATATCCCCTGCCTCGACAGAAAATTCCACAGACTCACCACTCTCTGTGAGAAAAGTGTTTCCCTCGTCTCCGTTCTAAATGGCTTACTCCTTATTCTTAAACTGTGGCCCCTGGTTCTGGACTCCCCCAACATTGGGAACATGTTTCCTGCCCCTAGTGTGTCCAAACCCTTAACAATCTTATACGTTTCAATAAGATTCCCTCTCATCCTTCTAAACTCCAGAGTGTACAAAGCCCGACTGCTCCATTCTCTCAGCATATGACAGTCCCATCATCCCGGGAATTAACCTTGTAAACCTACGCTGCACTCATATAGCAAAGATGTCCCTCCTCCAAATTAGGGGACCAAAACTGCACACAATACTCCAGGTGTGGTCTCACTATTGGCTCTGTACAACTGCGAAGGACCTCTTTGCTCCTATATTCGATTCCGGGTCTTTTATAAAGGCCAACAAGTTAGCTTTTCTTCACTACCTGCTGTACCTGCATGCTTACTTTCATAGACTGATGTACAAGGACCCCCAGATCCCGGTATGAACTGCCCCTTTTCCCAACTTGACGGCATTTAGATAGTAATCTGCCTTCATGTTTTTGCCACCAAAGTGGATAACCTCACATTTATCCTCATTAAACTTCATCTGCCATGCATCTGCCCACACCCCCAACCTGTCCACGTCACCCTGCATTCTCATAGCATCCTCCTCACAGTTCACACTGCCACCCAGCTTGGTGTCATCTGCAAATTTGCTAATGTTACTTTGATTCCCTTCATCCAAATCATTGATGTATATTGTAAATAGCTGCGGTCCCAGCACCAAGCCTTGCGGTACCCCACTAGTCACTGCCTGCCATTCTGAAAGGGACTCGTTAATCCCTACTCTTTGTTTCCTGTCTGCCAACCACTTCTCTATCCATGTCAGCACTCTACCCCCAATACCATGTGCCCTCATTTTGCCCACTAATCTCCTATGTGGGACCTTATCAAATGGACTGTTCCCTGAAATCTTTCAGAGCCGGTGTAAGAGCAAGTAATTATTCTGAACGACTGTATGTTGACATGACGTTAATGTATCAACACCGGTCCTGTCTCCTAATGTTAACAGCAGTGTACAGGAACAGAATAGCCATGGGCGGCAATGTGGCGCAGTGGAAGAGTTGCTGCCTCACAGCGCCAGAGACCCGGGTTCGATCCTGACTACGGGTGCTGTCTGTACGGAGTTTGTACGTTCTCCCCACGACATGCGTGTGTTTTACAGGGTTACAGGGTTTACAGGGTTTCCTTTATTGTCATTCAGACCGAAGTCTGAACGTATTTTCGTGCCTGCAGGTCATACATACATACAATACAATAAAAAACACAATAAACACATATTAACATCCACCACAGTGAGTCCACATAGCACCTTCTCACTGTGATGGAGAACAAAAGTCTTAGGTCTGCAGTCTCTTCCCTCCTCTTCTCTCTCTGCGCTGAGGCGATACCCACCGGGCGATTGTAGCAAACAGTCCCGCGCTCAAACACGGGGTGGTCGAAGCTGCCGTCCACCAGTCCTGCTGACACAGCCGCTGGCCCGCGGCCGAACCCCCGGACTCAGGTCACCGCCGCCAGAACGCCATCCCAGCCACCGGAGCACCGTTCCAGCCCCGAGCCGGATCGCCCTCACGTGAGTGGCCGTTACTGTCTCAGCCTCGCGCCAGGCCGCCCCGACATGGCGCCGCTCCTCCCTTGGGCCGGGCAGCCCCGACATGGGCGCCGCTCCTCCCTCGTTCTGGGCATCCCCGACATGGGCGCCGCACCTCCCCGAGCTCGGCGCACCCTCCGACGGGAGCACCGTTCCTTCCTCGGACCAGGCCGCCCCCCTGGAGCGTCACAGCCCCTCACGGAAGCCCTGTTCCAGCCCCGAGCCGGGCCGTCCTCACGAGAGCGAGCTCAGGGCGAGTCCTTGCGGGCTCTGCCTCCTGAGCCTCGAGGTCGCCAGCTCCGCCATTAGGCCTCAGCGCAGAAGGAGGCAGAGAAGGGGAATACGACAAAAAAGTCGCATTCCCCCACAGGGAGAGACAGCAAGCCCCGTTTCAACCCCCCCCCCCCCAAAACACAAACTAAAAAACTGGACTAGCCAAAACGAAATAACAACACAAAAAAAGCAAAACAACGGACTGCAGGTGAGCCGCTGCTGCCAGGGCAGCGCCGCCACTTAGGATGCTCCAGTTTCCTCCCTCACCCGAAAGCCATACAGGTTTGTAGGTTATTGGCTTCAGTAAATTGTAAATTGTCCCCGATGTGTGTAGGGTAGTGTTAGTATGCGAGACTCGATGGGCTGAAGGGCCTGTTTCCACGCTGTATCTCTAAACTAAATTAAACTACACTAAGGTAGTCAAAAATGCTGGAGAAACTCAGCAGGTGAGGCAGCATCTATGGAGCGAAGGAATGGGTGAGGTTTCGGGTCGAAGAAGGGTCTGAAGAAGTCTGAAGTCTGACGAAGGGTCTCGACCCGAAACATCACCTATTCCTTTGCTCCAAAGATGCTGCCTCACCCGCTGCACTTTTGTCCACCTTCGATTTTTCCAGCATCTGCAGTTCTTCCTTAAACTAAACTGAAGTATCTTTACATGCTGCCGGCTATTACAAAAGCAAACCCCTCTCTCCCCAAGCACCAGCAAGAATTAACACTGATTTTCACTTCGGTACAGTATACTGCTGGAGAGCTGTGGCCTCCAGCTGCACAGAGGGTTCAACGGTATGATTGCTTTTTGCTTTTCCTTTTCATAGCAGACAATAGACAATAGACAATAGGTGCAGGAGTAGGCCATTTGGCCCTTCGAGCCATTCAATGTGATCATGGCTGATCATCCACAATCAGTACCCCGTTCCTGCCTTCTCCCCATATCCCCTGACTCCGCTATTTTTAAGAGCCCTATCTAGCTCTCTCTTGAAAGTATCCAGAGAACCGGCCTCCACCGCCCTCTGAGGCTGAGAATTCCACAGACTCACCACTCTCTATGAGAAAAAGTGTTTCCTCGTCTCCGTTCTAAATGACTTACTCCTTATTCTTAAACTGTGGCCCCTGGTTCTGGACTCCCCCAACATCGGGAACATGTTTCCTGCCTCTAGTGTGTCAAAGCCCTTAACAATCTTATATGTTTCAATGGGAATACCTCTCATCCTTCTAAACTCCAGTGTACAAGCCCAGTCGCTCCATTCTCTCAGCATATGACAGTCCCGCCATCCCGGGAATTAACCTTGTAAACCTTGTAACAGACCTATTTGTATTACAGAGTGTGAAGCTGAGTCAGTCTGTGAGAAGGAATCCCACCCGGCCACGGAGAAGCATTAAGGCCCAGCATCTGGCTTTGAAGTAAGGATGTCATTTTCTTTTAAACCAAGTGCCTATTTTATGATCCATAAGTGATAGGAGCGGTATTAGGCCATTCGGCCTGTCGAGTCTACTCCGCCATTCAATCATGGCTGATCTATCTCTCCCTCCTAACCCCATTCTCCTGCCTTCTCCCCATAACCCCTGACAGAATAGATTACAAAGATTCAGGGCGGCACGGTGGCGCATCGGTTCAGCTGCTGTCTTCACAGCGCTTGCGGCGCCAGAGACCCGGGTTCGATCCCGACTACGGGTGCTGTCTGTGCGGAGTTTGTACGTTCTCCCCGGACCTGCGTGGGTTTTCTCCGAGATCTTTGGTTTCCTCCCACACTCCAAAGACGTGCAGGTTTGTAGGTTAATTGGTTAGGTGTAGTCCCTAGTGCGTATAGGATAGTGTTAATGCTCGGGGATCGCTGGTCGGCGCGGACTCGGTGGGCCGAAGGGCCTGTTTCTGCACTGCATCTCCAAACTAAATAATTGAGGGGCTTTGATGAGATTACACTGAGGGCTAGCATCGACTTGATGGACCAAATTGCCTCCTATTATGCAGCAAAGTAATAAGAATTACTGTTAATGAGCTTATTGTGGACAATTGGGCTCTAATCAACGTCAAGCTAAACATTCTAGTCTGGCTGCAAAGTCCTTTGGAAAGACCAGAGAAATTTCCTTTGGAAATACAGAAATCCCCAAACTGTCAAGCATATTGTACTGGTTTTCTGGAATTGCAGACCCAAAACATAACACAACATCTGTTGATTTTATCACAGTATTCGGGCTGAATTCATCTTTCTGAGCTGGGTTCTCATTTGAGTTTCAATGTTCCCCTCACACTTGGAAGTTGTTCATAAATTCAGAAGTTCTCGAGGCAGAATTAGGCCATTCGGCCCATCAAGTCTACTCCGCCATTCAATCGTGGCTGATCTATCTCTCCCTCTCAACCCCATTTTCCTGCCATCCCCCCCATAACCCCTGACACCCGTACTAATCAATGATCTGTCATTCTCCACCTTAACAATATCCATTGAAACATATAAGATTATTAAGGGTTTGGACACGCTAGAGGCAGGAAACATGTTCCCGATGTTGGGGGAGTCCAGAACCAGGGGCCGCAGTTTAAGAATAAGGAGTAAGCCATTTAGAACGGAGACAAGGAAACACTTTTTCTCACAGAGAGTTGTGAGTCTGTGGAATTCTCTGCCTCAGAGGAGGGTGGAGGCCGGTTCTCTGGATAATTTCAAGAGAGAGCTAGATAGGGCTCTTAAAGATAGCGGAGTCAGGGGATATGGGGAGAAGGCAGGAAACGAGGTACTGATTGTGGATGATCAGCCATGATCACATTGAATGGTGGTGCTGGCTCGGTGCTGACTCCTGCACCTATTTTCTATGTTTCTATGTCTATTGTCTATTGTCATTGACTTGGCTTCCACAGCCTTCTGTGCCAATGAAGTCCACTGTGACAATGTTAGGCCACAGTTGTATTTGAGAAGCAGAGGAGACTCTGGCTGTCTGACTGACCTCCTGATTACATTTTATCTTTGTATGCCTCATTGTCAGCTTCCCCCAGCTGGCAACGATCCAATCCACATAGTCCTTGAACATCGTCCTCTTTAATAGCTCTTTGTCACTCCTCACCCTTCCATATCTCTGTGTCTCCCTCTCCCCTCACTCTCAATCTGTAGAAGGGTCTCGACCCGAAATGTCACCCATTCCTTCTATCCAGAGATGCTGGATGTGGAGAGGATGTTTCCACTAGTGAGAAAGTCTAGGGTGTGGCCCAACTGCGCTGGGCCACTCACTGGCAATGGAGGAGGCCCCGGACAGAAAGGTCGGATTCGGAATAGGAGGGGAAGTTGAGTCGAGACCCGAAACGTTGCCTATTTCCTTCGCTCCATAGATGCTGCCTCACCCGCTGAGTTTCTCCAGCATTTTTGTCTACCTTCGATTTTCCAGCATCTGCAGTTCCTTCTTAAACTATCTCCACCCTCACTTTTCGCATAGGTTTTTTTTAGTTTAGAGATACAGCGCGGAAACAGGCCTTTCGGCCCACTGAGCCCGTGCCGACCAGCGATTCCCGCACATTAACACACTAGGCACAATTTACATTTACACCAAGCCAATTAACCTGCAAACTTACACGTCTTTGGTGTGTGGGAGGAAATCGAAGATCTCAGAGAAAACCCACGCAGGTCACGGGGAGAACGTACAAACTCCGTACAGACAGCACCCGTAGTCAGGATCGAACCCGGGTCTCTGGCACTGCATTCGCAGTAAGACAGCAACTCTACCGCTGCGCCACCTGGCTGCTTGGTTGCACCAAGCTGCACCAACCTACTCTGTAGATGCTTGTGTAACCACTCGCCTAACAATAACACCATTGCAAATCAGCAGGTGCCTTCAGAGCTCTCAGTTATTCACGAGGACAGACCAGGCCAACAGAACCGCAAGGATATGCTCACAGAACCCTACCGAGGACAGGTTGCTGTTGCCATCATCGTTTATCAGTGGCAGTCCATTTCTTCTTCCACGGATGTCGTCGTCTCTGGGAAAGGTCCACCTGGCCGGCCAATGGGGTAAGTTTTACGCATGTATGTTTTAGGGCAGATGTCGTCAAGTTGGAAAAGGCACAGAGATTTACGAGGACCTCAGCGGGTGAGGCAGCATCTATGGTGCAAAGTAAATAGGCGGCGTTCAATACAATCAGGCCACACACAAATACAATGGGTGGAATGAGGAGAAAAGTACCAAGAGACACCCTAGCGGTATGAACATTGACTTCTCCATTTTCAGGTAGTCCTTGCATTCTCCCTTCTTCCCCTCCCCTTCCCAGCTCTCCCACAGCCTACTGTGTTCACGTCTTCCTTTCTTCTTCCCACCCCCCCCCCCCCCCCGACATCAGTCTGAAGAAGGGTCTCAACCCGAAACGTTGCCTATTCCTTCGCTCCATAAATGCTGCCTCACCAGCTGAGTTTCTCCAGCATTTTTGCAAACCTTCCATTTTCCAGCGTCTGCAGTTCCTTCTTAGAGATTTACAAGGATGTTGCCAGGACTAAAGGGTCTGAGCTACAGGAAGAGGTTGAGTAGACTGCGACTCTATTCCTGTGATCATACAGAGGTGTATATAACCATGAGAGGAATAGATCGGGTAGAAGCACAGAGACTCCTGCTCAGAGTAGAGGAATCGAGGACCAGAGGGCATAGGTTCAAGGTGAAGGGGAAAAGATTTAATAGGAATCTGAGGGGTAATGTTTTTACACAAAGGGTGGTGGGTGTATGGAACAAGCTGCCAGAGGAGGTAGTTGAGGCTGGGACTACCCCAATGTTGAAGAAACATAGACAGGTACATGGATAGGACAGGTTTGGAGGGATATGGACCAACTGCGGGTAGGTGGGACTAGTGTAGCTGGGACATGTTGGCCGGTGTGGGCGAGTTGGGCCGAAGGGCCTGTTTCCATGCTCTCTGACTCTATGAGTATGCTGTAATCTTCAAGTTCAAACTGGTTACCTCCAGGATCATGAGTTGAGGACAACTATTCAATCTCATAGATCTTTAAGCTTCATACTAACACGGTCACTTTGCAATTAGTACAGCACAATCCTGTCTGTGCCAAACGCAATGCCAAGCTGAATGCAAGAGTCAAGAGTGTTTTATTGTTATATGTCCCAGATGGGACAATGAAATTCTTACTTGCTGCAGCACGACACAATATGTGAATATGTAAACATAGTACATGATGGGGGAAGAGAGAGAAAATTAAATGTTCAATAAATAACAAATATAGTACAATAATAATATACTTTGCAGTTCAGAGCTCAGAGCTTATTCGCTGTTGTGTTTAATAGCCTGTTGGCTGCAGGGAAGAAGCTGTTCCTGAACCTGGACGTTACAGTTTTCAGGCTCCTGTACCTTCTTCCCGATGGCAGTGGTGAGATGAGTGTGTGGCCAGGATGGTTTTGTTGAGGCAGCGACTGCGATAGATCCCTTCGATGGTGGGGAGGTCAAAGCCGTTGATGGACTGGGCAGTGGTCACTACTTTATGTAATCTTTTTCACTCCTGGACGTTCGTTGCCGAACCAGGCCACGATGCAACCAGTCAGAATGTTCTCTACCGTGCACCTGTAGCAGTTTAGGAGAATGTCCTTAACTCATCTCCTCTGCCTGCATGCGGTCCACATCCCTCCATGCCCCGCGTACCCATACCTTTGTAAAAGCCGACGATAGACACAAAAAGCTAGAGTATCTCAGCGGGACAGGCAGCATCTCTGAAGAGAAGGAATGGGTGACGTTTGGGGTCGAGATCCTTCTTCAGACTGGTTAGGGGCAAGAGAAACAAGGGATATAGATGGTGATGTGGAGAGATAAAGAACAATGAATAAAAGACATGCAGAAAGGTAACGACAATAAAGGTAACAGGCCATTGTTAGCTGTTTGTAGGGTGAAAATGAGAAGCTGGTGTGACAACACCTCTAAAGCCCCTGTCCCACTTCGACCTAAACAGGGGACAAGGGCTTAAGACACCACTATCGCACCTGCCTCCTGTGACTAAGGGGGGAATTTATGCTTGGATTCATAGAATGTGAGCAATATGCTAAACAAATACCTTTCATAGGTATTCACCAAGGATAAGGGCATGGAGGACAGTGGAATCAGTGTGGGTATGCTCATATGCTCAAGCCAGTTAACCTAGAAACCTGCACGTCTTTGGAGTGTGGGAGGAAACCAGAGCACCTGGAGAAAAACCCACGCAGGTCACGGGGAGAACGTACAGACTCCGTACAGACAGCGCCCGTAGTCGGGATCGAACGTGGGTCTCCGGCGCTGTGAGGAAGTAGCGCTACCGTTGGCCACCGTGCCGCCCTGTCAATAGACAATAGACAACAGGTGCAGGAGGAGGCCATGCGGCCCTTCGAGCCAGCACCGCCATTCAATGTGATCATGGCTGATCATCCACAATCAGTACCCCGTTCCTGCCTTCTCCCCATATCCCCTGACTCCGCTATCTTTAAAAGCCCTATCTAGCTCTCTCTTGAAAGTATCCAGAGAAGCGTCCTCCACCACCCTCTGAGGCAGAGAATTCCACAGACTCTGTCACGCTGCATAACTCTGTGGAGCTTCCTGTAATTTCAACGCAACCTTTCTCATTTAAACAGCGGGCGAAGCATTTGCAGTTTGGGAAACCTCTCCGCTTCAGTCGAATGTGTCGGCATTGTCATTCTCTGTCTGGTGCAGGGACCCCACTCTGTGCACGACATACTTCCGCGCACAATAAACGAGATCGAGGGATTTCTGATGGTGTTGACTGATGGAGCCAGGAATCGGGGCCAGGATACCATGACAACTTCGCAGTGTGGTGTGAGATCGTTCGCATCTGACTGAGCAAAGCCGACAAGGACTCTGATTAAACCTGAAAGGCAATCCCTTCCCTTCATGAAGTGTCAACCTAGATTAATGTAACCGTTGATAACTACAGCCTGCATTTATATTGTTCTCCTGTCAATGAGGAAAAGATCTCCACAATGAAGAGGCTTCAGACTGATCTTCTGTTTAAACAAGTCACTGATTAAATCTGGGCAGTGGGCAGGTGCTATAGACCTGTGGGCAGTGGGCAGGTGCTATAGACCTGTGGGCAGTGGGCAGGTGCTATAGACCTGTGGGCAGTGGGCAGGTGGTATAGACCTGTGGGCAGTGGGCAGGTGCTATAGACCTGTGGGCAGGTGCTATAGACCTGTGGGCAGTGGGCAGGTGCTATAGACCTGTGGCCAGTGGGCAGGTGCTATAGACCTGTGGACAGTGGGCAGGTGCTATAGACCTGTGGGCAGTGGGCAGGTGCTATAGACCTGTGGGCAGTGGGCAGGTGCTATAGACCTGTGGGCAGTGGGCAGGTGGTATAGACCTGTGGGCAGGTGGTATAGACCTGTGGGCGGGCACTGCGCAGGTGCGATAGACCTGTGGGCAGGTGGTATAGACCTGTGGGCAGTGGGCAGGTGCTATAGACCAGCACGGGAAGGTAGACGCTCCCGCCCCCAAGGGTCTCGGGCAGATGGGGCTCGTCAGCCTGGCAAGGCAGCCCATCTAGGAGAGGGAAAACTCTGATTTAAAACCTCCACTGCCTTGTGGCCATATCCAGTCATGGAAAAGGCTCCTGGAGTAAACCTCAAGAAAATCCGGAGTCGGAGCCCCTAAGGCAGTTTGTCGTTGTCTACAACCTCGCTCTGGCAGCTCCTGCGATGGCGCTGGTGCCAAACTGTAACGGCCCTGCTGTTCCTTTGGATCGATCAGCGACGTGGAGAGGGGGGATGTGCTGCATGGGCAACAGCCTGTCCTCCATATGACATCGATCGCCCAGGCTTGCATCCGACCAGGATGCATCACCCATGGTCAGTCATGACCGAGGGGGGCCTACACTACTACTGATTAAGAAAAGATGAACAGATTAATGGAATTCCGATATCCAGAAACAATCTGTGTTGATCAATGATGACTAGTAGATTAACAGCTGCGCAGATTTGTACCACAATTATCTTACACATTCTTCTGGAGAGGAGGCAGGGCCAAAGACGAACATTAAAAAAGACACAAAGTGCTGGAGTAACTCAGCGGGGCAGGCACATCTCCTGAGAACATGGAAAGGTGATGTTTCCGGTCGGGAGCTTTCAGATTGATTGTGGTTGAACTATGAATCGGATGTACAAAGGGACTTGGGAGTGCTGCTGAAGAATTGTCAAAAAGTTAATTTGCAAGTTGAATCAGCAGCAAGGAAGGCAAACACAATGCTAGCATGTATTATAAGAGGACAAGAATGCAAAAACCGGGATGTTATGATCAGGCTCTCTAAGGCGCTGGTCAGGCCGCACATGGAATATCGTGAGCAATTTTGGGCCCCATATCTGAGGAAGGATGGATGTGCTGGCTATGGAGAGGGTCCAGAGGAGGTTTACGAGAGTGATCCCAGGAATGAGTGAGTTAACCTATGATGAGCATTCGTCGGCACTGGGCCTGTACTCACTGGAGTTTAGAAGGATGAGAGGAAACCTCATTAATTCTTACCGAATAGTGAAATACCTGAATAAAGTGGATGTGGAGAGGATGTTTCCACTAGTGGGAGAGTCTAGGGCCAGAGGTCTTAGCCTCAGAATTAAAGTACGTTCCTTTAGGAAGAAGAAGAGCAGGAATTTCTTTAGTCAGAGGGTGGTGAATCTGTGGAATTCTTTGCCACAGAAGGCTGCGGAGGCCAAGTCAATGGAAGTTTGTGAGGCAGAGATAGATTGTTGATTAGTACGGGTGTCAGTAGTTATGGAGAGAAGGCAGGAGAATGGGATTAGAAGGGAAAGATAGATCAGCCATGATTGAATGGCGGGGTAGACTTGATGGGCCAAATGGCCAAATTCTGCTCCTATCACATGACATTAAAACGCTGTCTGTCTATTTCCTCCTCGGATATTGCCTGAGCCGCTGAGCTCCTCCAGCACTGCTGATGTTTGACTTTATCAACGCCTTTATTGTATGGAAACTTAAGGGCCTGTCCCACGATGCGAGTTCACCCAAGAGCTCTCCCGAGTTTAAAAAAAATCAAACTCGTGGTACCTCATCACGAATATTTTTTACTCCTGGAAATTTTTCACACTGTTGAAAAAACTTGACGAGTTTCCGCGTTTCCCGAGTCCCTGCCGTTAGCGTTACGAGCCGCTAAGAGACGTCCCCGAGCTCCGACGTACCCGCTACGTACATTCTATGTGCTTGCCGCGAGTTTGATTTTTTTTAAAGTCGGGAGAGCTCTTGGGTAAACTCGTACAGTGGGACAGGCCCTTTACATTGTTCCCCAAAGGTAGCAGTGATGGCTTGTAATTAGTTGATGCAGGAGCATTATGATTCTAAATTGTTCCCAGTGTAGCCAAACATAATGACACATCATATTGTTTGAACACTCAAAGGATTTAATACGAGGACATGCAAGACAGTGGTGTGAAATTACACTACTGTAGTGTTAAATTTATTCAAAATTACAGTTCAGTTCAGTTTGGTTTATTGTCACGTGTACCGAGGTACAGTCAAAAGCTTTTGTTGCGTGCTATCCAGTCAGCGGAATGACAATACATGATTACAATCAAGCCATTTACAGTGTGTTGATAAACGATAAGTGCAAGGTAAAGCCAGCAAAGTCCGATCGAGGATAGTCTGAGGGTCACCAGAGAGGTAGATAGTAGTTCAGGACTGCTCTCTGGTTGTGGTAGGATCTTTCAGATGCCTGAATACAGCTGGGAAGAAACTGTCCCTGAATCTGGAGGTGTGTGTTTTCACACTTCTGTACCTCTTGCCTGATGGGAGAGGGGAGTAGGATGCATATTAAAGGATGCACAGCAGCACAGCGGTAGAGTTACTGCCTCGCAGCGCCAGAGACCCGGGTCCCACCCCGACCATGTGCAGAGTTTGTACTTTTGTCCTGTGACCCGGGTGTTCTCCGGGCGCTCCCGTTCCCACATTTCAAAGACGTGCAGAGTTGTGCAGAGACGTGCAGATGAAGGGTCTCGACCCGAAACGTCACCTATTCCTTTTCCTCAGGATTGTCGTATGACCCCGCTGAGTTACTCCAGCATTTTGTGTCTATCTTCGGGGTGTAAACTATCATCTGCAGTTCCTTCTTACAGATGTGTTGGTTAATTGGCTTCTGTAAATTTCCCCACGTGTATAGGATGTGAAACTGGAAAAATATAGAGCTAGCTTAGAGGTGGTCGGCCAGAACTCAGTAAATCAAAAGGAGCCTGGTTCCATGCTCAATAAAATATTATTCTGTGAACATCTTTAAATAGTTTGTGGTTGGTGGGTAATCTGACCGGTTTGATTATTCTAACTTACTGTTTCTATTTTGTTTCAGGATACAAGATGCCGAGACTGAATACAGCTTTGGGGAATGATCTAGTTTCTAGGACATTGGAGCTAAAACAGAGGAGAGATGCCAACGACCCCAGCAAAGCGGTAGGAAAGATACAATCACACAACACACACTACTTTGTTATATTGGCTGCTGCTGGGAGAATTATCTTTGTTTTTGAGTATTCGATGCTCAACACCATCTTCCCAAGGTCAGTTAGCTTTGGCCAGGGGTGGGCAACGATGTTCTGCATAGGGGCCGGGACGCACATCTGTGAGCGGATGGCGGGCCACATCTATCACGTGTACACACGGATCCCGCCCCCATCCCGCCCCGGATGGCAGGCATCAAATCACGTGTTCACAGAAGGTGGACAAAAATGCTGGAGAAACTCAGCGGGTGAGGCAGCCTCGTGCAATCCCTGTACGTCTACCTTCGATTTTTCCAGCATCTGCAGTTCTTTCTTAAACGTGTTCACAGAAGGTGCATGGCCGTGCTGGCGGCTTTGCGCAGGATACGGTACAGACAGAGTTCAGCACTTGGCTGCGCTCGGCGGCCTGGATGATTATGGGGGAAAAAATCGGCCTACGGGCCGGATGATTTGGGGTTACGGGCCGCATTCGGCCCGGGGGGCCGTAGGTTGCAGACCCCTGATATAGACAATAATTGCAGGATAGGCCATTCGGCCTGGGGGCTGTAGGTTGCACATCCCTGGCTTTGGGCATTCAATGCTAGCCTGTCTTTGGCCATCGTTACTTTTTGCATTTCTTTCATTCATTGGTTCTATATCATTTAGAGATTGTGGAGGCATTGATTGTGATTCAGTATCTCAGGAATCATTCGAGTCAGGAGTGGTCCCAGATAATTGCCAATATTACCCCGCTGCACAAGAAGGGAGCAAGGCAGAATAGTGAGTACTACAGGCCGGTTAGTCTGACATCGGTGGTTGGTATGATGTTAGAATCCATTATAAAGGGTGAGGTTACAGAGTACTCGATAAAATAGCATGGCTCTTGTGAGGGGGAGGGCTTGCTTGACAAATTTGCTGGAATTCTTTGAAGTACCATAAATAGCAGGACAGACAAAGGAGAGTCAGTAGATGTTTGATACCTAGATTTTCATAGGGGGGCTCAATAAAGGGGGCTTTTTCTGGTTGGCTGCCAGTGACTAGCGGAGTTCCGCAGGGGTCGGTGCTGGGGCCGCAACTCTTCACGTTGTATATTAATGATTTGGACAAGGGGATAGGACACTGAGCCCGTGCCGACCAGCGATCCCCGTATATTAACACTATTCTACACACGCACATTAGGGACAATTTACATTTTTATGCACAGCCAATTAACCTACAAACCTATACGTGTTTGGAGTGTGGGAGGGAACCGAAGATCTTGGAGAAAACCCACGTGGTCACGTGGATAACGTACAAACTCTGTATAGTCGGGATCGCACCCGCGTCTCTGGCACAGCAAACGCTGTAAGGCAGCAACTCTACCGCTGCACCACCTGCCCTATCTCTCAATATCCTTCTCATCTCATACTCATAGAGTCATAGAGTGATACAGTGTGGAAACAGGCCCTTCGGCCCAACTCGCCCACACCGGCCAACAATGTCACTAAGGAAGACAGAAATAATCTGCCGGAAATAGCAGGGGACCGGGGGGTAAATGAGATGGAGGAACTGAGTGAAATCCAGGTTAGCCGGGAAGTGGTGTTAGGTAAATTGAATGGATTAAAGGCCGATAAATCCCCAGGGCCAGATTAGTTGCATCCCAGAGTACTTAAGGAAGTAGCTGCAGAAATAGTGGATGAATTAGTGATAATGTTTCAAAACTCTTTAGATTCTGGAGTAGTTCCTGAGGATTGGAGGGTAGCTAATGTAACCTCACTTTTTAAAAAGGGAGGGAGAGAGAAAACGGGGAATTACAGACCAGTTAGTCTAACATCGGTAGTGGGGAAACTGCTAGTCAGTTATTAAAGATGGGATAGCAGCACATTTGGAAAGTGGTGAATTCATTGGACAAAGTCAACATGCATTTATGAAAGGTAAATCATGTCTGACAAATCTTATAGAATTTTTCGAGGATGTAACTAGTAGTGGATAAGGGAGAACCAGTGGATGTGTTATATCTGGACTTTCAGAAGGCTTTCGACAAGGTCCCACATAAGAGATTAGTATGCAAACTTAAAGCACACGGTATTGGGGGTTCAGTATTGATGTGGATAGAGAACTGGCTGGCAGACAGGAAGCAAAGAGTAGGAGTAAACGGGTCCTTTTCACAATGGAAGGCAGTGACTAGTGGGGTACAGCAAGGCTCAGTGCTGGGACCCCAGCTATTTACGATATATATTAATGATTTGGACGAGGGAATTGAATGCAACATCTCCAAGTTTGCGGATGACACGAAGCTGGGGGGCAGTGTTAGCTGTGAGGAGGATGCTAGGAGGTTGCAAGGTGACTTGGATAGGTTGGGTGAGTGGGCAAATGCATGGCAGATGCAGTATAATGTGGATAAATGTGAGGTTATCCACTTTGGTGACAAAAACAGGAAAGTAGACTATTATCTGAATGGAGGCCGATTAGGAAAAGGAGAGATGCAACGAGACCTGGGTGTCATGGTACACCAGTCATTGAAAGTAGGCATGCAGGTGCAGCAGGCAGTGAAGAAAGCAAATGGTATGTTAGCATTCATAGCAAAAGGATTTGAGTATAAGAGCAGGGAGGTTCTACTGCATTTGTACACGGTCTTGGTGAGACCACACCTGGAGTATTGCGTACAGTTTTGGTCTCCTAATCTGAGGAAAGACATTCTTGCCATAGAGGGAGTGCAGAGAAGGTTCACCAGACTGATTCCTGGGATGGCAGGATTTTCATATGAAGAAAGACTGGATAGACTCGGCTTGTACTCGCTAGAATTTAGAAGATTGAGGGGGGATCTTATAGAAACTTACAAAATTCTTAAGGGGTTGTACAGGCTAGATGCAGGAAGATTATTCCCGATGTTGGGGAAGGCCAGAACTAGGGGTCACAGTTTAAGGATAAGAGGGAAGTCTTTTAGGACCGAGATGAGAAAATCATTTTTTACACAGAGAGTGGTGAATCTGTGGAATTCGCTGCCACAGAAGGTAGTTGAGGCCAGTTCATTGGCTATATTTAAGAGGGAGTTAGATGTGGCCCTTGTGGCTAAAGGGTCAGGGGGTATGGAGAGAAGACAGGGATGGGATACTGAGTTGGATGATCAGCCATGATCATATTGAATGGCGGTGCAGGCTCGAAGGGCCGAATGTCCTACTCCTGCACCTATTTTCTATGTTTCTATGTTTCTATGTCCCAATCGATGAGAAGAAATTTATTTAGTTAGGTGAATCTGTGGAGTTCATTGCCACAGATTAATCGTCTTTCTAAAGGAACGTCCTTTTATTCTGAGACCCTGGCCTCTGGTCCTAGACTCTCCCACTAGTGGAAGCATCCTCTCCACATCCACTCTATCCAGGCCTTTCACTATTCGGGTCAAAGGGCCTGTTTCTGTGATATCTGACTGTGATGTTGACACATTACGTTTGATTTCTTCACTTAAAACATTGATGTGTATTATACATAGTTGCCCCCCCCCCCCCCAGTCTGATTCATGCCTTGCCCAATCATTACATTCTGCCATCCAAGAAAGAATAATTAGTTCCTACTCTGTGTTCCCTGTCTTTAAACCAATTTGCAATCCATGCCAATAGACTCAAGGCCATGAGGAAAAATAAAACGATCTCCATTACCACACGGTAGTGCAGCGGTAGAGTTGCTACCTTACAGTGCTTGCAGCACCGGAGACCCGGGTTCGATCCTGACTACGGGTGCTGTCTGTACTGAGTTTGTTTGTTCTCCCCGTGACCTGCGTGGGTTTTGTCACTTTTCATTTCACTGCACATCTCGTATGTGTATGTGATGAATAAACTTAACTTGACTTGACTTGACTTTTCTCCGAAATCTTCGGTTTCCTCCCACGACGTACAGGTTTGTAGGTTAATTGGCTTGGTATAAGTGTAAATTGTCCCTAGTGTGTGTAGGATTGTGTTAGTGTGCGGGGATCGCTGGTTGGCAAGGACTCGGTGGGACGAAGGGCCTGTTTCCGCGCTGTATCTCTAAACTAAACTAAACTGAACCACATGCTATCCCTTTTATGGGCGGCTTCAACAAAAGCTTCATCAAAATCCAAGAACTCCACTTCCCTTCCATTCGCCCTTATCTATTCCACCAGATACACCTTCAAAATAAACCTTCCACATCACAATTGTGGTTGCCAGGGAAACAGGGCCTGCCCATTGAGAACAGATGCTGGTGGAGGAGGAACATCAATGATTTTCTGAAAAATTAGCGGACTGAATGTGTTTAATGGAACTTTTAAACGGCAGTCAAAGAAATTAATTAATTAATCGCGTCAAAGAAATTAATTCTATTTGTTCTAATAATGGAATTATTGCAAAACAGATGATTCCGCTGCCAGTGAGGGCCAGAATAAAGGCTTGATTTACAGTAGACATTAGGAACTGTAGACGCTGGTTTACACAGATAGATTTTAAGGTACATTTAAGATCTAAATCTAAGAGATTTAGTTTAGAGATACAGCACGGAAAAAGGCCCTTCGGCCCACCGAGTCTACGCTGGCCAGCGATCCCCGCACATTAACACTATCCTACACACACCAGGGACAATTTCACATTTACACCAAGCCAATTAACCAACAGACCTGTACGTCTTTGGAGTGTGGGAGGAAAACGAAACATAGAAAATAGGTGCAGGGCGAGGCCATTTGGCCCTTCGAGCCTGAAAGATCTCGGAAAAAATCCACGCAGGTCACGGGGGGAATGTACAAACTCCGTACAGACAGCACCCATAGTCGGGATCGAACCCGGGTCTCCGGCGCTGCAAGTGCTGTAAGGCAGCAACTCTGCGCTGTGTCACCGTGCTTGATTAGTACAGGTGTCAGAGGTTATTGGGGGAAGGCAGGAGCATGGGGTTAGGAGGGAGAGATAGATCAGCCATAATTGAATGGCGGAGTTGACTTGATGGGCCGAATGGCCTAATCCTGCTCCTATGAACATGAACAAAGGCTTGATTTAGTCATATTTTTGGAAGCCACCCCATGAATTAGAAATGTAAAAGATCACAGTACTGTTGGGTAGATTGTTTGGACATGAATGCTCCATTTCATTTTTGTTTTATGAATATAAACATTGCATTGGATAGCACAGTGGTGCAGCTGGCAGACCTGCTGCCTCACAGCGCCAGGGACTCAGATTCGACCCTGACCTCGGGTGCTGTCTGTGTGGAGTTTGCAAGTCCTCCCTGCGACAGCGTGCGTTTTCTCCGGATGCTCCGGTTTCTTCCCACATCCAAAGAGGCGTGAGGGTTTATGGGTTAATTGTCTTCTGTACATTGCCCCCTAGTGGGTAGGGCGTGGATGAGAAAGTGGGATCACATAGAACTAGTGGAAGCGGGTGATCGATGTGGCGTGGTGCGTTTCCAGGCTGTATCTCTAATCTCTCTCTCAACTAAACATCACAATGAGGAAAAAACGCATGTCTCTTAGTGGGCCTACCGAAGATGCCTAAACCAATTGCTGCCCCTGCATGCAGATCACTTGGACACAGCAGTGGGATAATTTCCTTCAGATTTCTGTGACAGGCCCAATACATTGTACCACTTTTCAGTATGTTAAGTTGAATGTGAAATGTTAAAGGGCCCGTCCCACTTACGCAATTTTTTCGGCGACTTGCCGGCACTCACAACCATACAGGTGTCACCCCGCGATTTGAGTATAGGAGCAGAGAGGTTCTACTGCAGCTGTACAGGGTCTTGGTGAGACCACACCTGGAGTATTGCGTACAGTTTTGGTCTCCTAATCTGAGGAAAAACATTCTTGCCATAGAGGGAGTACAGAGAAGGTTCACCAGACTGATTCCTGGGATGCCAGGACTTTCATATGAAGAAAGACTGGATAGACTCGGTTTATACTCGCTAGAATTTAGAAGATTGAGGGGGGATCTTATAGAGGGAGTTAGATGTGGCCCTTGTGGCTAAAGGGATCAGGGGGTATGGAGAGAACCTTACAAAATTCTTAAGGAGTTGGACAGGCTAGATGCAGGAAGATTGTTCCCGATGTTGGGGAAGTCCAGAACAAGGGGTCACAATTTAAGTATAAGGGGGATGTCTTTTAGGACCGAGATGAGAAAAACATTTTTCACACAGTGAGTGGTGAATTCTCTGCCACAGAAGGTAGTTGAGGCCAGTTCATTGGCTATATTTAAGAGGGAGTTAGATGTGGCCCTTGTGGCTAAAGGGATCAGGGGGTATGGAGAGAAGGCAGGTACAGGATACTGAGTTGGATGATCAGCCATGATCATATTGAATGGCGGTGCAGGCTCGAAGGGCCGAATGGCCTACTCCTGCACCTATTTTCTATGTTTCTATGTCTATGTTTCTATGTCGCACACACACCTGTATGGTGGTGAGTAGTCGCCTAAAGAGTCGTACCTTGTTCTGGTCGCCACTGGATTTTCAACATGTTGAACATTTTCGGAGACGTGCTGCGACTGTGACGAGTCCGGCAAATCGCCGAAAAAAATCGGGTAAGTGGGACAGGCCCTTACGATTGATCATACACAAAGTGATCCATGAAACAAAATGACACGAATAAATGACTTCAGATCTATTGTCTCTTTGAGCTAATGAATTATTGTTAATGGCGTTAATGGTGTCCCCCTCCCTTTGGTACAGAGCTTTTGCATTTTACAGCTTGAAATTGTGCAATATGGTGCATACTGTAGCGAGTCTTACACTTGAATGTAATATATATGCTTTAAATTGGATTAGGTATGCATGAGGTTAGGCTAAATTACATTTCTAATTACATTCCACAGTAGAGCCAGGCTCTGATCAACAGGTGCAGCACATGAATGTTCTTAGTATATTCAAGTATTGAAATCAGATTATATTCAAACACTTGGCCCATGTTGACCAACCTGGGTCTCACTGCACACTTGGTACTACTCCTGACTCCAGTTGCGTACCTTCTCTCATTCCTGACCCTGAGTCCATCCTTACACCTGGCCCCCTATTCTACCCTGAACATAGATGCTTACCTGCTTAGGTTCCCAGTGCTGAACACTCCCATTGTCCCAGCTTTGCCTGCACACCTAGTACTATTTCAGACCTTGACTCTGGATGCAAACTTGGCCTTGCTCCTAGCCCCTCTGCACAGACAATATATCTGGCCCACACATAAAGCCCCATATCTGATCCCCTGGACTTAACCTATTATGTCCAAGTCCACAGGTGCTTATCTAATGCGGTAATCTTTTATGGGGCACTTCACAGACCAAATTACGTATAACAAAATTTGCTACATCCATTGGCTTCCTTGTTATCTAACATGCTAGTTACTTTGTCAAAGAAGTCATCAATTGGTTGAACACAATTTCTCACCCATAAAATTATACTCACTCAGCTGTATAAGTATTCTGTTACCATTTCTTTCATTTTCCTAACAAACTGTCCTGAAGTCATTTTCACCCCCAATATTTTCAGTATTTTGCTGTCTTCCTCTCAGCTGGGACCTTTCCGAAATGCAAAGTCCAATAACTATATATTTAAGCAATATTATTCTATTAAATGTGATCTTGAGAATACATAATATTTTCTGTGGTATTCATAACACAACAATGATAAAAAGATCTTTGTTTTGATTGCACCTACCAACATGCATACATTATTATATTACAGTTAATATACACTACACAGAGCCCGCAAGATCATCTCTGATCTCACTCACCCTGCACACTATGCCTTTCAGTTACTGCCCTCTGGGAGGCGTTACAGGACAATTGCCTCCAAAACAACCCGCTTCAAAAACAGTTTCATTCCCACTGCAATTAACATTTTAAACTCTGTACGGTGAGGAATAAGAATAAGCATGGCCCTTATGTATTATGTAATGTGTCTGTCTGTATGTATATCTCTGTTATATGTTTAATGTTTGATGAAATGTTGGAACCTGTACCGAGCTGTACTGATAACAAATTCCACCAGCCTGGCTGTGTGGTCATTAAAATACAAATACAAATACAAAAATATGTACCGAGGGCAAATTTTTGTTCCAATGCTCCCCATTCCCAATTACTTTTACATTGAAGTGATTGAAATCCAAGTGAAGTTTAAATTGCATCAGAAAAGTAAAACCTCCGGAATGGATGATATTCATTACGTGGTTGGTTGGGGTCAGTATCAGCACAATTACTATATTAAACTTTGAATTTTCAGATGTCCTGGTTCAAGCTAAAACTAAAGACAACTAATAATCTCCTCACACATTCCCCTGCAAGTATCTCTGTCACTCCATTAAAATATGCCCCTTCTTTGAACAAGCTCTTAAATATCGCATCTGAATCAGTTTCCATCTGATTACACTCCTTGAGGATGTTCATCTACATGTTCAATTAATAAACAACGAGATTGGGGACATTTCTATTCAACCTGTCAAAGGAATTTGGGGGGGGGGGGGGGGGGGGGGTTAGAAATAGTCAGTGAGGTAAACAAACATAATAATTGAGTGGCAAATGACAATAGTGCTACCTTCCCAATATTTAACTGAAGGAAATAATGGGTTATCAAGGCTGTATGTTGTGACAGACAGCCTGACACCTTGCATGTAATTTTAATATTACACTTATCCCATCCCCCTGGATATTCCGGATTAATAAATGAAGGTTTTGTCAACTAATTACAAATCAGGCTAATTACAAATCAATAACATTAGCCAACTCCGAAACATGAAGCGCTGAGCATTGGGATCCAGACATCACGGACAACTGGCCTCAGTTCCCCGCTCACATCTGGCAGTGTTCTCCGTCTGAACCAGAGGCCGCTGAGCATTTTTGAAAGTGGGGAGGCTGAGCGATCACTGATCACTGGCCTTGGGGGTACCCGGTGAGGGAATGGAACAACCGAGTGGAGGAAGGGTGGTGTCCCCCCTCCCAAAGTAGGGACATTTTCCAATTTGATGTATTAAAATCATGTTATAGTGCATTTACTTACAAGAAACTTACAAAATTCTTAAGGGGTTGGACAGGCTAGATGCAGGAAGATTGTTCCCGATGTTGGGGAAGTCCAGGACAAGGGGTCACAATTTAAGGATAAGGGGGATGTCTTTTAGGACCGAGATGAGAAAAACATTTTTCACACAGAGAGTGGTGAATTCTCTGCCACAGAAGGTAGTTGAGGCCAGTTCATTGGCTATATTTAAGAGGGAGTTAGATGTGGCCCTTGTGGCTAAAGGGGTCAGGGGGTATGGAGAGAAGGCAGGTACAGGATACTGAGTTGGATGATCAGCCATGATCATATTGAATGGCGGTGCAGGCTCGAAGGGCCGAATGGCCTACTCCTGCACCTATTTTCTATGTTTCTATGTTTCTACCCGCTCTCCACCCTCCACCCCCTCTCTCTCCCCTCTCTCTCTTCCCTCTCTCTTCTCCCTCTTCCTCTCTCCCCCTCTCCCCCCTCTCACTCTTCCCCTCTCTCCCTCGCCTTCCCTCTCACCCCATCTCTCTTCCCCCTCTCTCCCACCTCACTCTCTCCCCCTCCCCCTCTCTTCTCTCTCTCCCTCTCTCTCTCTCCTACCTCACTCTCCCCCCTCTCCCTCCCCCCTCTCTCTCCCCGCCTTCTCCCTCCTCTCTCTCCCCATTCCCGCCCCCTCTATCTCTCCGCCGCTCTCTCCTCTCAACCCCTCTCTCTCTCCCCCTGTCTCCTTCCCCTCTCTTCTCCGCCTCCCTTCGAGAGTCCCTGTCCCTTCGGCACAGAGACTCTAACAGCAGCGGCGCAACGCTTCCGACGCCTCCGACGGCCCGGGACTCTTGCACTGAGACTGCTCTATGTCCAGAGCTGCAACGAGCAACTCGCCAGCCCCGCAAACACTCGCCAGCCCGGCAAACACTCGCCAGCCCGGCAAACACTCGCCAGCCCCCGCAAACACTCACCAGCCCGGGAAACACTCGCCAGCCCCCGCAAACACTCGCTAGCCCGGCAAACACTCACCAGCCCGGCAAACACTCGCTAGCCCAGCAAACACTCGCCAGCCCGGCAAACACTCACCAGTCCGGCAAACACTCGCTAGCCCGGCAAACACTAGCCAGCCCTGCAAACACTCGCTAGCCCGGCAAACACTCGCCAGCCCCCGCAAACACTCGCTAGCCCGGCAAACACTCGCCAGCCCCCGCAAACACTCACCAGCCCGGCAAACACTCGCTAGCCCGGCAAACACTCGCCAGCCCCGCAAACACTCACCAGTCCGGCAAACACTCACCAGTCCGGCAAACACTCGCTGGCCCGGCAAACACTCGCCAGCCCCGCAAACACTCACCAGCCCGGCAAACACTCACCAGTCCGGCAAACACTCGCTGGCCCGGCAAACACTCGCTAGCCCGGCAAACACTCACCAGTCCGCAAACATCCGCCAGCCCCGGCTCCCCGCATCTGTACCCGCCGCTGCTACTGCTTCCATCCCCCCTCTGTGCCGACTCTCCAGCACCCGTGGCCCATGCAGTTTATATGAGTTTTGAAATGTTCGTTGGGTGTGAGAAATTTGTAATCAGCGTGAGAGCGTGAGAATTTGTCCAAATGAGTGATTCTCACACTCAAAGCGTGAGAGTTGGCAGCCCTGCTTACCGCGCTTACAGCTCCAGAGACCCGCGTTCGATCCTGACTATGGGTGCTGGTCTGTACGGAGTTTTACGTTCTCCCCGTGACCTGCGTGGGTTTTCTCCGAGAAGTTCGGTTTCCCACATCCCACACATCCCAAAGACATGCGGGTTTGTAGGTTAATTGGCTTGGTATAAATGTAAAATTGTCCCTGGTGTCGGATGGTGTTAATGTGCGTGATCGCTGGTCGGTGCTGCCTCAGTTTGTATCTCTAAACAAAGCTAAACTAAACTAAACTGAACTAAAAAAGATTATTTATCTAAGATGCATGACGTGATATTTACTGTGGTATGTTGATTGCATACAACATTGATTATCCTCTTTGGGGTTTTACATAATTTAATTCTGCTTAATTGTGTTAAACCAACTGTATTTCCCACATCATCTTCAAAAGGTGTCAGTTTATTACATTTTGTATTATAGTTTAGATTTTTTATGATACTTCCTATCTATAAAATCAGGAGGTTTTTCACAGAGAATCAAAAGCAGCTGATCATGCCTTTCCTACCTAATCAATGATCGCAGCACAAAGCCCTGTATTGTCTTCCATTTCATATATTTTTCCAGCTCTCTTTTGAAAGTTATTATTGGATCTGCTCTTTGAGAATATTTTCAGATCATAACAAATCATGCTTAAAGGAAAATTCTCCTCACCTTCCCATCTGGTTGGTTGTAAATCTGCGGAATCTGAAGATCATTCCAGATTCTGCAACCATGCATTGATGGTATGGATTGGACTTGTCTTATTCTCTAGTATCACCCTTTTCCCCTTAGAAATTCTTGTGTGATCCTTTCTATGATTGGAATCACCATCGAAGAGATCTACAGGAGTCGCTGCCTCAAAAAGGCAGCCAGCATCATCAGAGACCCACACCACCACAGCCATGCTCTCATTTCACTCCTACCATTAAGTTTGCCTTTAATTTTGACAAGCAAATCAATTCAGTAGTAAATGCCAGTTTCTTCCAGCTTCGTACCATTTCCAAAATAAAACCGTTCCTCTCATTCAAAGATTTGGAGAAAGTCATCCACGCTTTCATATCCTCTCGCCTGGAGTACTGCAACTCCCTGTATACTGGGATCAATCAGTCGTCCCTGTCCTGCTTGCAACTGGACCAGAACGCCGCAGCCAGGCTCCTGACAGGTATGTGGAAGAGGGACCATATTTCCCCCATTCTGGCCTCTCTCCACTGGCTGCCAGTACGGTTCACAGTTGATTTTAAGATTCTCCTGTTTGTCTATAAAGCCCTAAACAGGCTTGCTCCCCCCTATATCACAGACCACCTTACCCCTTACTCTACCTCCAGGTCCCTCAGTTCGGCTGACTTGGGGCTCCTGGCCGTCCCGCAATCTAAACTTAGCTCAGGGTGACCGTATCTTTGCTGTTGCGGCCCCTAGACTGTGGAACAGCATCCCCCTCCTGATCAGATCTGCCCCCTCCATCGACTCTTTTAAATCCAAGCTCAAAACTATTTTTTATTCACCAGCGTTTGAATCCCCTTGATGTGGCTGATCTTTGTTTTGTGTCTTTGAGCTGATTAGGACAAAGGACATTTATTGTCACAGACACCATTTCTGGTGCAGTGAAATTTGAGTTGCCATTTGCAGCAAAGATCCTATAGCGGAGCAAGATAGACAACTCCTGCTAAATGCAATGGGCTGACGTGTAGTACGCAACGGAGCGGAACGTGGGCCTTTTTTTCATCCATTTCAGTAACCCGACCCGACCCGACTCGCAGTGTAATCAGCGTTGCGGGGGAACAGTTTGTGTTAATAAATTATAATTCTGAAAATGAGGAGAAGATTTTTCACAAATAACTTTTATTTTTACAAGGATGTTTCTGTAACCGGCTTCCGTCTCTGCACTAGTATCTTTGCTCCGCTACGGGATCTTTGGTGCGGAGACGGAAGCCGGTTACGGAAATGGGGCCGAAGATTACGCATGAATCTGCCCATGACCGTACAACATCTTTATCGTCGAGTGGACTATCTTGCTCGCTATAGGATCTTTGATTTGCAGCACACCAATAAAAGTAAGATACCACATTAAAGAAGAATTTAACATAAAACATAAAAACATCCCCCCACAATGGTTCCCACTGTGAGGGAAGGCAACAATGACCAGTCCTTTCCCTCATGTTTGTACATGTGTGCTGTGTGCTTTCCTGTGTATGTCTGTTTCATTTTGTGATTTTAGCGACCTGCTCTGATCGGCACAGCGCTTTTTGGTCAACGTGGGTTGTTTTTAAATGTGCTTCATAAATACATATGATTTGATTTGATTTGATACCATCGGATCGGGAAGAAGGTACAGGAGCCTGAACACACCATGATCACCAGGTTGAAGATGGCCTTTTCCGAGCAACCATCCAGCTGTTGAACAGTACACAACACTAACCTCAAATATGAGCTTCTGTACATTGTCTTTGTTTGCTGTAAGAACCATCGTACAAAGATGCCAGTTTATTACATTTCGTAGAAAGGTATTACAATTTCGATTTTTAATGATACTCCCAGCCTACAAAGTCTGGAGGCTTTTCACGTAGAATAAAAATCAGACCGTCAGCTGATCACGCCTATCCCGTCTATTCAAAACGATATTTTTTTTGCACGACGATTGTGGTTATAGAAACATAGAAAATAGGTGCAGGAGTAGGCCATTCGGCCCTTCGAGCCAACACCGCCATTCAATATGATCATGGCTGATCATCCAATTTGTTGCCATTTTGTTTATTATATATTATCTTTGCTTATGGTGGTTATGGGCCTGTTACGCTGCTACAAGTAAGAATGTGTATTGTGTTGTTGTCCGTACGAATGCAATGAAACACTCTTGACTCTTGTCTTGAAAGCATCACAGTATACGTGTCACATTGCAATCACACACTCCCACCATTGCCGGCACTGTGTCTCGCAACTCCTTAGAATAGTGAAAGGCCTGGATAGAGTGGATGTGGGGCGGATGTTTCCACTAGAGGGAGAGCCTAGGACTAGAGGTCACAGCCTCAGAATTAAAGGACGTTCTTTTAGGAAGGAGATGAGTAGGAATTTATTCAGTCAGAAGGTGGTGAATCTGTGGAATTCTTTGTCACAGAAGGCTGTGGATGTCAAGTCAGTGGATATATTTTAGGCAGAGGTTGACATATTCTTGATTAGTACGGGTGTCAGGGGTTATGGGGAGAAGGCAGGAGAACATGTATGAAGGCCACAGATAAAGAAGCTTACTGAATGACATACATCAGACATAAGCCCGGCAGGGCAGCACAGTGGTAGGGTTGCTGCCTTACACTGCCAGCGCCCCTGGTTCAATTCTGACTATGGGTGCTGACTGTACGGAGTGTGTACGTTCACCCTGTGAATGCATGGGTGTTCTCCATGTGCACCGGTTTCCTCCAAAACTCCAAAGTTGTGCAGGTTTGTAGGTTAATTGCCTTTTGTAACTCATAAATCGTCCCTAGTGTGTAGGGTCGTGCTAGTGTACGGGGTGATCGCTGGTGGGCCGAATGGCCTGTATCCACACTGCATCTCTAAAGTATAAAGTATAATGCCTAAGATAAACACAAAAAGCTGGAGTAACTCAGCGGGACAGGCAGCGTCTCTGGGGAGTAGCTACGGGTGACATTTTGGGTCGAGACCCTTGTTCAGACTTACAAATGCTGTAAGTCGTGTAATATGCTTGGACACGGCGACTTCAACAGCTACTTTAACAAGGCAGGACAGAGGAAAAACAAGGCGAGGCATTCGATTCTCCCCCAGCAAGGTCAGAAGGGTAGAGTGTTACTGAATCTCTGCCGGAGGCAGGAGGATAAATAGCAGAAGCTGAGGAGGATGTTTGTGAAGGCTCAAGAAACTGCAGGCACTGAAACCTCAAGCAAAAACACAAATATTAGCAGCAAACTGCATCCAGTTTACTGATTAAGCTGCATTGTAGGCAGCGTCCCTCAGAGCTGAATCGTGTGGGACACCACCAACTCTGCCTTCTTTCGTGGCTAATCTTAATATCAAGAAGGAAAGGAAGCATGCAGGTACAGCAGGCAGTGAAGAAAGCGAATGGCATGTTGGCCTTCATAACAAGAGGAGTTGAGAATAGGAGCAAAGAGGTCCTTCAGCCATGATCACATTGAATGGTGGTGCTGGCTCGAAGGGCCGAATGGCCTACTCCTGCACCTATTGTCTATTGTCATCATCCATCCTGAAAAGGACGCAGGCTTCCGGCGACAATCAGTGGGAGCCATCACTTGTGGCAATAGAGATGATGGTGGTAGCAGAATTAGCTCAGGATACTTCCAAGTTTCCAGCCCCACAATGTGGACACTTCTGCCCTGTTGGTGAATGTTGCTCATAGTACGTTGTCTCCTTTGCTTCCCTTCTATCTCAGAGAGTCATACAGCGTGTAAACAGGCCCTTTAACCCAGCTTGCCCACATCATACCATACAATATTAAGGGTTTGGACACACTAGAGACAGGAAACATGTTCCCGATGTTGGGGCCACAGTTTAAGAATAAGGGGTAAGGCATTTAGAACGGAGACGAGGAAACACTTTTTCACATAGAGGTTTGTGAATTTGTGGAATTCTCTGCCTCAGGGGGCGGTGGAGGCCAGTTCAAGAGAGAGCTTGATAGGGCTCTTAAGGTTAATTCCCGGGATGGCGGGACTGTCATATGCTGAGAGAATGGAGCAGCTGGGCTTGTACACTCTTTAGTTTAGAAGGATGAGAGGGTAACTCATTGAAACATATAAGATTGTTAAGGGTTTGGACTCGCTGGAGGCAGGAAACATGTTCCCGATGTTGGGGGAGTCCAGAACCAGGTGCCACAGTTTAAGAATAAGGGGTAAGCCATTTAGAACGGAGACGAGGAAACACTTTTTCTCACAGAGAGTTGTGATTCTGTGGAAATCTCTGCCTCAGGTGGAGGCCGGTTCTCTGGATACTTTCAAGAGAGAGCAGGATAGGGCTCTTAAAAATAGTGGAGTCAGGGGATATGGGGAGAAGGCAGGAACGGGGTACTGATTGTGAATGATCAGCCATGATCACATTGCATGGTGGTGCTGGCTCGAAGGGCCGAATGGCCTACTCCTGCACCTATTGTGTATTGATACGATAGGAAATAATTGTATTTCTCCCAGGAGGGGAATTGATCTGCCAACAGTCGTAAAAACACAAAATACATGAAACATGAAATTAAAGTGATGAGTGTAAAGGTTTGGGGGATGTGCAAAGATTGGGGGGGGGGGGGGGGGGAGGGAGGGTGGTCAGTCTCAGTCTACCCCACGGCAGAAGGGGGAGGAGTTGTACAGTTTGATTACCACAGGTAAGAAGGATCTCCTGTGGTGTTCTGTCCTGCATCTTGGTGGAACCAGTCTGTTGATGACTAACATGTTGCATCTAAACTGGTCCCACCTGCCTGAGCTCAGCCCATAGCTCTCTAAACATGCTCTATCCATATACCTGGCTAAATGGTTTTTATACGTTGTGCTAGCACTTACCTCAAATACCTCCTCCGGCAACTCGTTCCATCCACCAACCACCCATTGTGTAAAGAAGTTGCCCCTCAGGTTCCTATTAAACCTTTCCCCCCCTCAGCAATATCTGACCTTTAATCTCCAATAGCACAGTCTCCTTAAGATGATAAAACTGCTGCCTCATGGCACCAGAAACACCCTGATTGGAACCTCGAGTGCTGTCTGTGTGGAGCTTGCATGTTCTCCCTGTGACCGCGTGGGTTTCTTCTCAGCTCCCAAAGATATACGATAATTGTCATCTGTAAAAAAAAAATTTGTCCTTAATGTGTCGGGAGTGGATGTGAAAGTGGGATAACTTCCCACATGCCTCTCACTGTGAGCTACTTCCCCATAGCCACCGGGCTATTAAACTCGGCTCGGGCAAAACTCTGATCATTCATTATCTGTTTATTTGCACTTTACCAGTTTATTTATTCATGTGTGTATATATTTATATAAAGGTATATGGACACACTGATCTGTTCTGTATTCATGCCTACTATATTCTGTTGTGCTGAAGCAAAGCAAGAATTTCATTGTCCTATCAGGGACACATGACAATAAACTCTCTTGATTCTTGACATAGAACTAGTGTGAACGGGTGATCGATGGTCTGTGTGGACTGGATGGGCTGAAGGGCCTGTTTACAGGCTGTATCTCGACACTAAACTAAACAACTCCATGCCGTTTAATCATCTTGACTGTTCTCCTTTGTGTACATGGGTAAAAAGCTTTTTAAAAGCTTTTACCCGTGTACGATGCATATCTATAGCAATTCCAACCTGCTCCCCAAGAGAACAGTTAAATACAAATTTCACACTGACTGCTGGGAACTGAAGGAAAATATTAGAACATCCTTTTATTAGAGCATGAATTTATGATGTATCTCAATGATTGGAAAGTCTAGAGCCCTGCCTCCAGCTAATGTTGTCAATAACTCTTGGGATCTTTGAGTGCAGTGGGTATATTTTGCCAATTAGTTCTAATGACGTTATCTGAATCTGTTGGTAATTCCACCCTTAAACCCTGTGAGATTTTTGTGGATGTTAAATTCACCGGATTGTTTTCAGAATCAAAGCGTTTAACTGTCAATAGACAATAGACAACAGGTGCAGGAGTAGGCCATTTGGCCCTTCGAGCCAGCACCGCCATTCAATGTGATCATGGCGGATCATCCCCAATCAGTACCCCGTTCCTGTCTTCTCCCCATATCCCCTGACTCCGCTATCTTTAAGAGCCCTATCCAGCTCTCTCTTGAAAGTATCCAGAGAACCTGCCTCCACCGCCCTCTGAGGCAGAGAATTCCTCAGACTCACCACTCTCTGTGTGAAAAAGTGGACCCGCTGCAGTTCGCAAACCGTCCGAACAGATCCACGGACGATGCGGTCTCCCAGGTCTTGCACACCGCTCTCTCTCATCTTGACAGCCAGAAGGGGGGGCTATGTGAGGATGTTGTTCATTGACTTCATTTCAGCTTTCAACACGATAGTCCCCACCAGACTTGCTGAGAAACTGCTGGAACTGGGGCTGAACACCCCCCTGTGTGCCTTGGTCCTGGACTTTCTCACCGCCAGGCCCCAGGTAGTCAAGATGGGAGGAAATACATCCAATCTCCTCACCCTGAGCACAAGATCCCCCCAGGGTTGCGTCCTCAGCCCCCTACTGTACTCTCTGTACACACATGACTGTGACACATGAAATTGTCGACAGTGTGAGAACCAGTTTTCGGACTTGGTGCAATTCTCGACGCAGCCATTTAAGCGGGTTGACCCACCGGATGTCCTGCCGAAAATGCGAGCCGTCGAACGGTCGAGGCAGCCAATCTCGACCTCATCGGGACTTCCGCCATACTCGTTTCTGCCGCCAGGGGGTGGCTGCCAGCGGCCCGCCCGCCGCCGCCGCCGTTCCCGCGCTTACTCGAGCCGCTGGAGCATTCGCACCCGCCTGGTCTTACCTCCGGGGCCGCCGTTGGCATTTCAAAAATCGGCTACATAAATCTCCAGGCACCCCACCTATCCGCCCGTACGCCAAGACAAAATGGAGAACTCGTGAACCAAGTGGTAGAACTCATGAACCAAGTGAGGGGAATTCATGAACCAAATGGCGAACTGGTGAACCATATGGGAGAATTCATGAACCAAATGAAATGGCAGTCTCCCTCACGGAGTGTACAACCACGAAGCAAATCGACGGGCATCGTGAACCAGTACACCGATTCACATCAACAATTTCCCCCGCAAACGGTGCACCTCAAACGGCAGTACTTTTCAATATACTCCATTCCTCTCCCGGTTCCCTGTTCGCAAGGGTAGATCGCTCGCAGTCTTTACGTTTTAAAGAGATACAGCACGAAAACATGCCCTTCGGCCCGCCAGGTCCGCACCGAACAACGATACTACGCTACACCCACGAGGGGCATTTTTTTTTTTTTTTTACATTTACAAGCCAATTAAGCTACAAACCTATGCCAGTATGAGAATAGGTTGAGATCGTTTTGGCCCCAAGGCATTCGCTTCACCAGGCGATTGCCAGCTATCCCGAGGGAAACTTCGGAGGGAACCAGCTACCGACCCATATTAACAATTTTGCCTGCAAATTGAGCACCTCAAGCGGCAGTACTTTTAAATATGCTCCCTTACGAGTGTAGAACCAGGAAATAAATCGACGGGCTTCGTGAACCAGTACACCGATTCACATTAACAATTTCCCACGCAAATTGTGCACCTCAAGCTGCAGTACTTTTAAAATATGTTCCCTTATGAGTGTATAGGGTGATTTCACGAAAGGTCACTGGAGCGTAAATCCCCACCCACGTGACCGAAAATTTTAACTGGGGGACAAGCGTCACTTCCGGTACATGTTAGTGGATGGGAAAACACGCACCTTCACACCCGTTAAAAACATCTAAAACGGCCAGTTTTTGAGCTGCAATTAAGTGAGCCAGTCGGGGTGACCGTGAGGCACAGCTACCTAAATTTACAGTCCAAAAAAAAGATAGAAACTAAGGTAAATACAAGAGGGAGCTGAAGGGGCCAAAACGGCGGAAGTTGATTGCGGACATTTTTCGTGGAGATTTAAAGATCCAAAATATCGGGAATTATCGCGTTTGCTCGCTGCATTTCATCAAAAGTGGCATTATTGCCTTTGTTATCTTTATTCATTTGTTAGATGAAAAGTATTAAAAGTTAGAAACCCGTCAGTAAAATTGCAAAATCGCCCATGGTTCTCGGATGGGTTTTAACATGCAAAATGAAAACGCTTCTGAAGCTACATTTACCATTTAAATATCCGTGAATCATAAATGCGTCTTGAAATCAATTTTACTGAGATGCAAGCTTACGATTATTTAAATGGTAAATGGAGCTTCAGAAGCGTTTTCATTTTGCATGTTAAAACCCACCCGAGAACCATGGGCGATTTTGCAATTTTACTGACGGGTTTCTAACTTTTAATACTTTTCATCTAACAAATGAATAAAGATAACTAAGTCAATAATGCCACTTTTGATGAAATGCAGCGAGCAAACGCGATAATTCCCGATATTTTGGATCTTTAAATCTCCACGAAAAATGTCCGCAATCAACTTCCGCCGTTTTGGCCCCTTCAGCTCCCTCTTGTATTTACCTTAGTTTCTATCTTTTTTTTGGACTGTAAATTTAGGTAGCTGTGCCTCACGGTCACCCCGACTGGCTCACTTAATTGCAGCTCAAAAACTGGCCGTTTTCGATGTTTTTAACGGGTGTGAAAGTGCGTGTTTTCCCATCCACTAACATGTACCGGAAGTGACGCTTGTCCCCCAGTTAAAATTTTCGGTCACGTGAGTGGGGATTTACGCTCCAGTGACCTTTCGTGAAATCACCCTATAATCACGAAGCCATTCGACGGGCATCGTGAACCAGTACACCGATTCACATCAAGAATTCCCCCCGCAGATTGTGCACCTCGAACGGCAGTACTTTTAAATATGCTCCCTTATGAGTGTATATTCACGAAACCATTCGACGGGCATCGTGAACCAGTACACCGATTCACATCAACAAATTCACCCACAAATTGTGCACCTCAAACGGCAGTACTTTTAAATATGCTCCCTTACGAGTGTAGAAACAGGAAAGAAATCGACAGGCTTCGTGAACCAGTCGGCTTCTGTAAATTGTCCCTAGTGTAGGTTAGGTAATGGGTGATTGCTGGTCAGCATGGACTCAGTGGGCCGAAGGGCCTATTTCCATGCTATCTCTCCAAACTAGAAACCACTGAATGGGCTGGATTAATAAATTGTAATTGGCTTAAAATTAAGGCCATGAATATTAAACTATAACTTTAGCGCTAATTTAACCAGGGAATATAACTAGGTCTAAACAGTGCTGAAGGTACTCAGTGGGTCAGGCACCATCTGTCTGACACAAAGTGGATGGACAGACATTTAGGGTCGGGAACCTTCTTCAGACTGATGGAATAGGTCAGAGAAAGTGGGGAGAGAGAAGGGAGCAGGACAAAGCCTGGCGAGTGATAGGTGGATACAGGTGAGGGGGTGGTTGGCAGATGGATGGAGTAAGTGACAGAGGCTGGAGGTGAAAAGGACATAAAGGTTGTCGATAAGGAGATGAGAGCATTGAAATGTAAAGCCAGAGAGATGGATATGGGTGCAAGGGGAAGGAGGAAAATATAAGACTCAGGAATGAGAGATGAGCGTGCAGACGGGTAGGAGCAGTGACTGAGTTGTTGGGGAAGTGTGTACACCAGGGTGGGGGTGCAGGGTAAGATGGGAATTTCCATCAGTATACTCATCTCCATCTCAAAGTGCCACATTTCCCTTTTAGAAACATAGAAACATAGAAACATAGAAATTAGGTGCAGGAGTAGGCCATTCGGCCCTTCGAGCCTGCACCGCCAATGAATATGATCATGGCTGATCATCCAACTCAGTATCCCGTACCTGCCTTCTCTCCATACCCTCTGATCCCCTTAGCCACAAGGGCCACATCTAACTCCCTCTTAAATATAGCCAATGAACTGGCCTCGACTACCATCTGTGGCAGAGAGTTCCAGAGATTCACGACCCTCTGTGTGAAAAATGTTCTTCTCATCTCGGTTTTAAAGGATTTCCCCCTTATCCTTAAGCTGTGACCCCTTGTCCTGGACTTCCCCAACATCGGGAGCAATCTTCCTGCATCTAGCCTGTCCAACCCCTTAAGAATTTTGTAAGTTTCAATAAGATCCCCTCTCAATCTCCTAAATTCTAGAGAGTATAAACCAAGTCTATCCAGTCTTTCTTCATAAGACAGTCCTGACATCCCAGGAATCAGTCTGGTGAACCTTCTCTGCACTCCTTCTATGGCAATAATGTCCTTCCTCAGATTTGGAGACCAAAACTGTACGCAATACTCCAGGTGTGGTCCACCAAGACCCTGTACAACTGCAGTAGAACCTCCCTGCTCCTATACTCAAATCCTTTTGCTATGAAAGCTAACATACCATTCGCTTTCTTCACTGCCTGCTGCACCTGCATGCCCATTTTCAATGACTGGTGTACCATGACACCCAGGTCTCGCTGCATCTCCCCTTTTCCTAGTCGGCCACCATTTAGATAATAGTCTGCTTTCCTGTTTTTGCCACCAAAATGGATAACCTCACATTTATCCACATTATACTGCATCTGCCAAACATTTGCCCACTCACCCAGCCTATCCAAGTCACCTTGCAGTCTCCTAGCATCCTCCTCACAGCTAACACTGCCCCCCAGCTTAGTGTCATCCGCAAACTTGGAGATATTGCCTTCAATTCCCTCATCCAGATCATTAATATATATTGTAAATAGCTGGGGTCCCAGCACTGAGCCTTGCGGTACCCCACTAGTCACTGCCCGCCATTGTGAAAAGGACCCGTTTACTCCTACTCTTTGCTTCCTGTTTGCCAGCCAGTTCTCTATCCACATCAATACTGAACCCCCAATGCCGTGTGCTTTAAGTTTGTATACTAATCTCTTATGTGGGACCTTGTCGAAAGCCTTCTGGAAGTCCAGATACACCACATCCACTGGTTCTCCCCTATCCACGCTACTAGTTACATCCTCGAAAAATTCTATAAGATTCGTCAGACATGATTTACCTTTTGTAAATCCATGCTGACTTTGTCCAATGATTTCACCACTTTCCAAATGTGCTGCTATCCCATCTTTAATAACTGACTCTAGCAGTTTCCCCACTACCGATGTTAGACTAGCTGGTCTGTAATTCCCCGTTTTCTCTCTCCCTCCCTTCTTAAAAAGTGGGGTTACGTTTGCTACCCGCCAATCCTCAGGAACTACTCCAGAATCTAAAGAGTTTTGAAAGATTATTACTAATGCATCCACTGTTTCTGGAGCTACTTCCTTAAGTACTCTGGGATGCAGCCTATCTGGCCCTGGGGATTTATTTCACTCAATTCCTCCAACTCCTTTGACCCGCGGTCCCCTGCTATTTCCGGCAGATTATTTATGTCTTCCTTAGTGAAGACGGAACCAAAGTAGTTATTCAATTGGTCCGCCATATCCTTGTTCCCCATGATCAACTCACCTGTTTCTGACTGCAAGGGACCTACATTTGTTTTAACTAATCTCTTTCTTTTCACATATCTATAAAAACTTTTGCAGTCAGTTTTTATGTTCCCTGCCAGTTTTCTTTCATAATCTATTTTTCCTTACCTAATTAAGCCCTTTGTCCTCCTCTGCTGGTCTCTGAATTTCTCCCAGTCCTCCGGTATGCTGCTTTTTCTGGCTAATTTGTACGCATCATCCTTCGCTTTGATACTATCCCTGATTTCCCTTGTTATCCACGGATGCACTACCTTCCCTGATTTATTCTTTTGCCAAACTGGGATGAACAATTTCTGTAGTTCATCCATGCAGTCTTTAAATGTCTTCCATTGCATATCCACCGTCAACCCTTTTAGAATTAATTGCCAGTCAATCTTGGCCAATTCACGTCTCATACCCTCAAAGTTACCTTTCTTTAAGTTCAGAACCATTGTTTCTGAATTTACAATGTCACTCTCCATCCTAATGAAGAACTCAACCATATTATGGTCACTCTTGCCCAAGGGGGCACGTACAACAAGACTGCTAACTAACCCTTCCTCATTACTCAATACCCAGTCTAAAATAGCCTGCTCTCTCGTTGGTTCCTCTACATGTTGATTTAGATAACTATCCCGCATACATTCCAAAAAATCCTCTTCCTCAGCACCCCTGCCAATTTGATTCACCCAATCTATATGTAGATTGAAGTCACCCATTATAACGGTTTTGCCTTTGTCGCACGCATTTCTAATTTCCTGTTTGATACCATCTCCAACTTCACTACTACTGTTAGGTGGCCTGTACACAACACCCACCAGCGTTTTCTGCCCCTTAGTGTTTCGCAGCTCTACCCATATCGATTCCACATCCTCCAAACTAATGTCCTTCCTTTCCACTGTGTTAATCTCCTCTCTAATCAGCAACGCTACCCCACCTCCTTTTCCTTTCTCTCTATCCCTCCTGAATATTGAATATCCCTGGATGTTCAGCTCCCAGCCTTGGTCACCCTGGAGCCATGTCTCCGTGATCCCAACTATATCATAGTCATTAATAGCTATCTGCACATTCAACTCATCCACCTTATTACGAATGCTCCTTGCATTGAGACACAAAGCCTTCAGGCTTGTTTTTACAACACTCTTACCCCTTATACAATTATGTTGTAAAGTGGCCCTTTTTGATTTTTGCCCTGGATTTTCCAGCCTGCCACTATTACTTTTCACCTTGCATCCTATTGCTTCTACCCTCATTTTACACCCCTCTGTCTCTACGCTCACACATTTAAGAAACCCTTTCCCTTTAACTCCATCCTCCACTATCCCATTCGACACCCCACCCCCCTTATTCAGTTTAAAACCACCCGTGTAGCAGTGGCAAACCTGCCTGCCAGAATGCTGGTCCCACACCTGTTAAGATGCAATCCGTCCCTTTTGTACAGTTCCCCCTTACCCCAAAACAGATCCCAGTGATCTAAGAATCTAAATCCCTGCCCCGTGCACCAGTTCCTCAGCCACACATTCAGGTCCCGTATCTCCCTGTTCCTGCTCTCGCCAGCACGAGGAACTGGAAGCAAACCGGAGATAACAACCCTGGAGGTCCTGCTTTTCAGCATTTTTCCGAGCTCTCTAAAGTCACGCTGCAGAATATTCATCCCCTTCTTTCCGACTTTTACCCCCTTCACCCCCACCCTGTCCCATTACACCTGTTTACCTCCCTCAAGCTTTACATTTCACACCTCCTCGCCTTCTGAAACATTCTTACCTCTCCATCTCCAGCCTTTGTCACTTACTCCACAATCAACCCCTCACCTTACCCACCCATCACTTGCTAAGCATTGCCTCACCTCACCTCACTCTCCCAGCTTTACCCCACTCCAGTCTGAAGGATTCCAAACAGATACATCTATCCATTTGCTCCACAGATGCTGCCTGGCCCACCAAGTTCCTCCAGCTCTCAAAATTCCCTTTTAAAATAGCCAAAGAACATTTTAAATATTTGGGAATTGAAATCACTAGAAAATATCAAGCTATGTATAACGCTAATTATAGTCCCTTACTTAAGAAATTAAATACTTTAATTAAATTCTGGAAAACGCTTCCTATGTCTTTAATAGGTCGAATAAATGCTATAAAAATGATCTTTCTACCACACATTCTATACCTATTTCAATCAATCCCTATATATCTACCAAAAAAGTTTTTTTTTAAACTGGACTCAGACATTACAAATTTTATATGGGACTATAAATCCCACAGAATACAAAGAACTCACTTGAGCAAACCTAAAGAATTGGGTGGTTTAACACTTCCTAAATTTATGTACTATTACTGGGCAGTAAATATCAAAAATATGATCCACCTGCTGGACAATTCTGCCCAGCAGGTGGATTGGATTATAATGGAGAGAGAGGACTGCTCCCCTTGTAATATTGGAGCGATCCTCCTCTCACCAATGAACTTGAATAACACTAATTATAATAAAAATCCAATTATACACAGTACAATTAGAACCTGGAAACAAATAAAACATAACCTAAAATTAAGAAATCTATCTCTGTTATCTCCAATAGTTAATAACCCGTCGTTTAAACCCTCTATTATAGATAAATCATTTACACAATGGGACAGAATAGGAATTTTACTTCGGAGAAGGCCGTCCAGGCGCATGTGCGTCATCTCGTCAGACGCATTGCGCTGCTACCGCGGTAGGAGGTGTGGAACCTCTAAGCGGTGATGAAGGAAAACCTGGACGTAAGTATTTTCTACTTTTACTTTCAGGCTGCTTTTCTTCGGAGACTGCGTGCAGAGACACAGGCAAGTCTTATGTATGGAGAAAGGTGGGAGGAAGAATAGTAAGCGCACCGCAGTAAGCACTCAATAAGACAAAGTGTCTGAGAGGAGCGGGCGCCCGACTAAAAAGTCGATTGTAATGAAATAACTATTTTACACGGGAGGGGAAAAGTCCCGTTGAAACTCCCATAGGGAGCAAGGCCATAAAGAAATAACAGGCCTGGAAGACTCTGAGGAGTCTGAACTATAGAATTTATAAACTGAAATTCCACATGGGTAAAACAAACTCCAGAAGGAGTATAAAAGACACGGGCTTAAAGAGCAACCGCATGGAACACCCAGAAGAGGTTCTGGGAAACGTTGGCCCAGATTTGAGCCAGCGACCGAAATGCCTGATGATAAAGATGAATATATGGGCTGACCTGACAGGGAGGCAGCACCAGAAATGTCTGAAAGACAATACAGGCGTTGGTCTACAGGAGACCCAGAATATGGAGCAGCACCCAAAAGTGGGCTGCCAATATACAGCTCAAATGAAGAGCTTGATGTACCCAAAGAGGGACAAAAAAGCGTTGGCCTATAATAGAGCCATCGCATGAAATACCTGATGATGAATATCCAGGTGAAACCCATTATGAGGAGGAATATCCAGAATACTCTGATAATGAACCAGTTGAGGGCCAGAACCCAATGCAAAAAAGAAAAATGCCAGTGCTGGCCCAAAAGTTCTATAGTCCCAGACACAAGGGACAACCTCTTCCAGAGGAAATAGCAGAGAGTATAAATTACCTGCTTTCCCATCAATCAGAAGATGCAACAATGGATGAAGTTATGAACAAATATGAAATCCCGCAGAACTGTGCTCTGCTAGGAGTGCCAGCTGTTAATAAAGAAGTGTGGAAGTATATGGGCATTGCAGTAAGAGCTCAAGAAATGAGATTACAGCGGGTATTAAGATTGATTTGGTCAAATATTACAGCATTTGCCAAAGATCTGGAAGAAGGAAATGTGACAATGGCACAACAGGATGTAATAGGAATGATGTGTAATGCACATTTTGAAATAAACTGTATTTGTAAAACTGTGATAAGACCTAACTTACATCTAAGTTTGCAGGGCTCTGTAAACCATCTAATATACAATTGCCAAATTTACTCTTTGGAGAAGAGCTTGCCAAATAACTAAAGGTTCTCAACGAAGAATCAAAAACCATCGGGATGATGAAACCACCGATGTTTGGCAGCACAGCTAGAAGGCAATATCTATACCGAAGGGGAACTGGTGAAGGAACAAGTCGCTTGTACTCACATACATGATATGGACATACAACCCCAGGACGTGGAGGTCATGGTATTTCCACAAGGGGCAATGTACAAAAAGTGACACCAGTAAACTCTGAGGTAGGTGGCTCTGGTTCTGAAAGAAACATATCAGATGTATCCTACTTACAAGTTGGGGGTAGGTTACAATTCTTTTTAAAAGAATGGAAACTAATAACATCTGATCCATATATACTGTGCAGTATTATGGGGTTTAGAATTGAATTTTACCAGAATGAAAATCCCCCTACACAACATACTCCAAAAAGAATATAGTCCTTCTCTAAAGAAGAGATGAGAAGAATTCAAATAGAAATTGAGATTTTGAGTAAAAAAGGGGTAATAGAGAAAACAACTTATCAAAACCATCAGTTTGTATCTAGTATTTTCTCTAGAACAAAAAAGGATGGGGGTACTAGAATCATTTTGGACCTCACAAGTCTTAACTCTTTTGTGCAGTATAAACATTTCAATATGGAGACTTGTACTAATGCTTTGCAATTAATTTCAACAGAATGCTATATGGCAAGCATAGATCTCCAAGATGCACATTATTCTGTTGCGGTGCATGTGCAACATCGCAGATATTTGAAATTTGTCTGGATGTCTCAAATGTGACAGTTTAAAGCCCCAGATTGTTTACAAAACTGTTGAAGTCAATTTTAGCATTGTTAAGAACTCAAGGCCATTTGATAATGGCTTATTTGGATGACGTTTTAATTGTGGGAGATACTGAAGCCATGACAACAGCTTCAGTTTTAAAAAGTAAACCTCACATTTCAAAGAATGGGATTTGTCATTCATTCAGAGATATCCAGACTGATACCTAACAAAATAATTGATTACTTGGGGTTCACTATTAATTCAGAACACAAGACAGTGAGCTTACCCAAGGACAAAAAGTTGCAAGTGATTAAGGGTTGTAAGGAGTTAATTGCAGGCAAACAACCATCAATCAGGCAAGTAGCAAATCTAATTCGCAAGTTAATTGCTTCATTTCCAGCTGTTCAGTTTGGACCACTGCATTATCAGACAGCTGCAGTGAGCAAAGATATCAGTATTGGGAAGACATGTTGGACGTTACGATAGGCCTATACAACTAACTAACACAGCAATTGAGGATATAAAATGGTGGATTAAAAATGTGGATTACTCTTACAGGAAAATTCTGATTGAATCACCAGCTACCATTTTATAAACAGATGCAAGTGCACTGGAATGGGGAGCTGCGGATGCCATCTCAAGCTGTGGAGATAGATGGAATGCAGAAGAAGAACCTTTGCTCGAGACACATGGCATAAATTATCTTTAATTACTAAGTGTATTGGTTCACGAAGCCCGTCGATTTAAAAGTACTGACGTTTGAGGTGCACAATTTGCGGGTGAATTTGTTGATGTGAATCGGTGTACTGGTTCACGATGCCTGTCGATTTGCTACGGGTTCAGTCATTGCTACACTGGATAGAATGATCATATCTGTGGGCTATAATAACATGTTTTGTTATGATTAGTCAAGCAGAGTAGACAGGGACACAGACCAAACTAGATGTTGCATATCCCATGGACCTTGGGTTGCGTGTGATCATGCATCTACACCAGTATGTCAAGGTCCCTAAGAGCCTCATAGACTCTGACTAGCAATATTGTTAGTTACATTAAACCTCGTTAGAAGGAATCACTACGAACCTTCTCCAGAGGGTTAAATGGGTCTGGCATATACAGGAGTGTACATTGAAATTGAGTCCCACTCTACCAGGACCGCTATACCTCAGCAGCAGGGTTATGGACCACATCCTAGCGGCTGCAGGATGGTCAAACTATTAATCTGTACAAATATTCAGAATAAACCCATTGCCAGATCGGGGGTATTTGCCAACTCTATGTTAGGTATGGTTCATACTTCCTCCAGGTTGAGGGAGGTTACCATTCCCACTATTGTTCATTAATAGCATCAATATGTCTATATCAATGTCATGTCTGAATGCAATATTAATGGTCACTCATCATTGGCCCACTGATGCTGTGTATGACGCCTGGACTCGTTTCCACGGCATGAAATCACAGAGCTTTAAAAGCTTCATGTAGTCACTCACGTGACTCCGAAGTAAAATAGTAAGATTAAACGAGAACTTACCAGTTTGAAGTTTGATCTTTATTTTATGAGGAGTAACGTTGAGGGATTACGTGCCCTCCACGCCCACCATCGATCATAAAGTTCAACTGGTATCCTATTTCTCTAATCTTACTATGTTCAGTTCATTTACTGTTATCTGTGATTTCACACCGCTGCTTTGAAGATTGACACGCATGCGTCCTGGCGGGTTCTTCACGTAATCCCTCAACGTTACTCCTCATAAAATAAAGATCAAACTTCAAACTGGTAAATTCTCGTTTAATCTTACTATTTTTCCTTAAAGCTTAAAAAATGAAGGGGTACAATAAATGTAATAAGATATATCTGGCTTGTACTACTGTAATTTACTGTACTTCTAATAAATAAAAATATTTTAAAAAATAAAAAAATCTGGTCTAGCGGGATGTCCATGACCCTCACTGCGGACGTTGCTGCAGCCTTGGTGGAATAAGATTTAAATATTTTAGTATCAACCCCAGCATCTGCCAGAACCTGTTTCAGCCACCTGGAAATGGTCTGAGTTGAGACCCTCTTATGTGGTTTCATGTGGCTGACCAATAATGCTAACTCAGACCCCCTAAGCCCCTTGGTGACCTTGATGTATTGCTGGAGGTGAGCAACTACACATAATTTAGGATCCAAAGAGTATGCCATGAATTCTAATTTAAGTACCGAGGTACCTGGTCTACTCTGTTTGATAGGGTCGTACTCAAAAAAGGTGAACCCACTGGCAGAGGTGAGCATCCTGTCCAGACGTAGCTTCTGCAAGGACTGGACCCGTTGAGCTGACACTAAAGCCATGAGCATGGCCACCTTGTGCCTAAGCTGGAGTAGAGACAGGGAAGATGCTGGAGACCATGAGCGACGTAAATTTAGGACCACCCCTACATCCCAAATTTCAGTATATCTGGGTCTAGGAGGGTTCGAATTAAAGACTCCCCTCATGAACCTTGACACTAAAGGATGAGATCCCCCAGCCTGGTCTTCTGAACTAGGCAGCAAGTATAACAACAGCGCACTTCTGGCACAATTTAGAGCACTGTAGCTTAATTTCTTATCGAAATGCAACTTCAGAGCAACTCAAGACTGATTCCTGGGATGTCAGGACTTTCATATGAAGAAAGACTGGATAGACTCGGCTTGTACTCGCTAGAATTTAGAAGGTTGAGGGGGGATCTTATAGAAACTTACAAAATTCTTAAGGGGTTGGACATGCTAGATGCAGGAAGATTATTCCCGATGTTGAGGAAGTCCAGAACAAGGTCGCAGTTTAAGGATAAGGGGGAAGTCTTTTAGGGCCGAGATGAGAAAAACATTTTTCACACAGAGAGTGGTGAATCTCTGGAATTCTCTGCCACAGAAGGTAGTTGAGGCCAGTTCATTGGTTGGTTTTAAGAGGGGGTTAGATGTGGCCCTTGTGGACTTTCAATTGAAATATTGCCAGAACAATGCACAATATTGGCTTTCCACCACTGCAGCTCGGCAATAGCTTCAGCCGATAATTGCATAGCCCTGTCAAAGTGGCCCGAATTATGTTTGAGTGCCTGCACCTTTGCTCTTGTAATTGCTGATAGTGCAAAGCTCCATATTTAGCTGCTGGAAATGTGGCCATCAATTTCCTAATTAAGCTGGCCAGTTGCCGAATTCAAGGCAGCTGCTGTGTGATAACATGATTGCAGGCTTCTATTAACTTCAATCTCTTGCCCTCGGGCAAAGTCACAGACAGGTGATTGGAGTTCATAGTAACTCCCAAATAGTCCATGACTCTGGATGGTGTCAACCTGGATTTTACTGGGTGAATTAGGAACCCTAACTGCTCAAACAAAAGTTTGGTGGCCGAGACTGCCGAAATAGCCAATTCCAATGTTTTTCCTATAATGAGGATATCATCCAAATAAGCCATTACTATGTGTTCCTGCGCTCGTAATAGAGTAAGAGCAGGTTTCAGTATTTTAGTGAATAACCTGGGAGCTGAGGTTAAATCATTAGGCAAAGCTTTAAACTGCCATTGCTGCCCCATCCAGTAAAACCTCAGGTACTTCCTGTGATCCTTGTGAACAGGTACCGAGTAATAAGCATCTTTAAGATCAATGCATGCCATGTAACATCCCCTGGAAATCAATTGTTTGGCAGTAACAAAGCTTTCCATTTTGAAATGTTTGTACTGCACAAAGGTGTTAGGTTGGGTCAAATCCAAGATGATGCGGTACCCCCCCATCCTTCTTTTCTCTGGTGAAAATATTGGATACGAATTGGTGAGGTTCATGACTGGATCTTTCAATTACGCTTTTTGCACATAAAGTTTCAATTTCTGCCTGAACTTCCAAACCATCCCGTTTTGAACGAACAAAGGTACGGTTTGGAGCATGCTGCGTGGGTGGCAGTGAGCCAGCAAATTCTATTTGGAACCCGTCTATACTGTGCAGTATGAACAAGTCAGATGTTATCCACCGCCACTCATGCAAAAAGAAACGTAACCTTCCACCAACATGCGATAGACCCACAACCCGTATGTTACATAGTGAACCAGACCCACCTATCTCCGTGTTAGTTGGATTCAGGATGTTTATTTCCTTCCCCGATGTTTGGGGATTTGAGGTGCTGGTGTGCGCCAGCTGTGCATCTTGGCTGTCGGCCGGTTCGGGCCATGTCCTAAAAAAGACTTCCTGCCGGTTCTTTCGGTCCTCGAGCTGAAGGTGGTTCCCGCAGACAGTCTAGTGCTGGTCGAGGCATACGGGTGCTGGCGTCAAAACGATGACTGTCTGTTTGCTGGTGGAGTCCAAAGTAGCCCCACAGCCTTCGACTCGTCGTCCAGATCCTTCACCTGCCTGGATAGGTCTTCTCCAAACAGTAAATTGGGCGGCTGCACATTACTGGACTTGCACAACCCCACAAACTTGGGGTTGAGAACAGGATGAATGGCATTCTTGCGAAAGCAATTAATTTCAAATTGTGCATTACACAACAATGCCATTGCGTCCCGTTGTTCCTCAGATAATGCGCTGCCGTCCACAGACCTGGCGAATGCTGTCAACCTCGACCCCAGCAGATTCAGGATTCTCTGTAATTTGACCTCTTGGGCCTTGATGCCGCCACCAATGTAGCTCCAGATGGAACTGTTCACCGCCGGTACCTTGAGGGAGGCGCAGTTGCTGGGAGCGAGGTACCTCATGGCTGTCTCCATCATCACCTGCTCTTGAAGCTGGTGGCGAGCGAGGTAATTAATGCTGGCCGCCAGCTCTTCATCCAGCGGCTCCCCAACCAGTGACGGCATTGCGAACTTGGAGACCACGGTTGGTACCTCCGCTTCTCGCGGGTCCCGTATTAAACGTTCCCCCCGCATCTCAGTGCAATGCGAGTCCACCCAGGACTGGTGGTCTACACTCCCATCCTCGGATGGGGAGACATAATGCAGCCCTGCACCAGGCGGTGCTGCGGGTCCCCGACACCCGCTCTGATATGACTCCCGACCGAGGAACATATCATGTTGGGGCATCTTCTCCATGAGATGCTCCACTCGGGAAAGGCGTCCGACAACGCTCCCTGCTGGAGCAGGCGAACCCTCCCGGCCTTCCCTAATGCACTTGGCCTTCCCGACCCACAGGGTAGCCACAGTGCTCTCCATGGGCACCGAGCCCGAAGTCGCTGGCTGTGCTGTCAGCGACCGCGATGGTGAAACGGAATGCCGCCAGCTGACCGCACTCCCACAGTCTTCCGAAGCGGTTCTCCCTGCAGCCCGGCGAGACTTCACCCTCACCTTATCCATGATGTTCTTGCTGTAACAAGACAGAAGACAAAACGACCGCAGACTAAGTTCAAGAACTTACCTGGAGGTCTTTTGAAACTTACCGCTGGTGAAGCGACGCGCCTACCAGCCAGTCAGAGTGCTATGTGTTAGACGTAATGACGCGCATGCGGCCTGACGAGGTCTTCACATAGTCATTCACGTGACCCCGAAGTAAAATGGGGATATATATGAGGTCATCCACTTTGGTAGCAAAAACAGGAAGGCAGATTACTATCTAAATGGTGTCAAGTTGGGAAAAGGGGAAGTACAATGGGATCCGGGGGTCCTTGTTCATCAGTCAATGAAAGTAAGCATGCAGGTACAGCAGGCAGTGAAGAAAGCCAATGGCATGTTGGCCTTTATAACAAGAGGAGTTGAGTACAGGAGCAAACAGGTCCTTCTGCAGTTGTACAGAGCCCTATTGAGACCACACCTGGAGTATTGTGTGCAGTTTTGGTCCCCTAATTTGAGGAAGGACATTCTTGCTATTGAGGGAGTGCAGCGTAGGTTTACAGTGTTAATTCCCGGGGTGGCGGGACTGTCATATGCTGAGAGAATGAAGCAGCTGGACTTCTACACTTTGGAATTTAGAAGGATAACGGGATAGAAACATAGAAACATAGAAAATAGGTGCAGGAGTAGGCCATTCGGCCCTTCGAGCCTGCACCGCCATTCGATATGATCATGGCTGATCATCCAACTCAGTATCCTGTACCTGCCTTCTCTCCATACCCCCTGATCCCTTTAGCCACAAGGGCCACATCTAACTCCCTCTTAAATATAGCCAATGAACTGGCCTCGACTACTCTCGAGCCAAAGACTCGCACTTCACTCACAAGGCCGCTCACTCACTGCCGCTCCCCAAGAGCAGTCTTACTTAAATTGACTGATAAATTGCCTGATTTACCAATTTACAAACCAAATTCCTCAGTTTTCCCAGCACTGACTCACTTCTCTCCTCCCACTTGGGCTAGAGCCAATCAGTCGTATCTCTTGCTAAGCTACTGCTGCTGCTGTTGTTGCTCCCAAAGCTACAGCAGTTCTACAGCAGTAATCAACCAATGAATCTGTTTCTAGAAAAACACATCGGTAAGTAACCTTTTAGTAAAGGTACAGTGCTTTAGTAAAGGTACAGTGAGCTAAGGGTACAGTGGGCTAAAGGTACAGTGAGCTAAGGGTACAGTGAGCTAAGGGTACAGTGCTTTAGTAAAGGTACAGTGAGCCAATGGTACAGTGGGCTAAAGGTACAGTGCTTTAGTAAAGGTACAGTGCTTTTTGTTTATATAATAAAGGTGTAGTTTAAAGGTCAAGAGGGAGCAGCTGTTGTGAGTCAGATACCTGCTGATTACTCCCAGCAGTTTCTATTGTATTGTACTTGTATCGGATCCAGGGTAAGGCGAGAGAATGACAGTCAGAGCAGTGTACTGTTCTGGATGTCAGATGTGGGAGGTCATAGTGTCGGATGGCCCTCCAGACGTCCACATCTGCACCAGGTGCAGAGAGATGGGGCTCCAGAGGGACCGTATTAGGTTCCTGGAGCAGCAGCTCGATGACCTCTGTCTGGTCAGGGAGAGTGACGAGGTCATAGAGGGGAGTTATAGGGAGGTGGTCACTCCAAAACCACGGGAGAGAGACATGTGGGTCACACTAAGGAAGGACAAGGGGCAGAGGCAGGAACGAGGGAGTACTCCAATGTCGGTACACCTTGCAAATAAGTACTCCTGTTTGAGTACGGATGAGGATGACAGCCTACCCGGGGGTAGCAACAGCGGACGGGCCTCCAGCACAGAGACCGGCCCTGTTGCTCCGAAAGGTAGGGAAAAAAAGAAGAGGGCAATAGTAATTGGGGACTCTATTGTTAGGGGGTCGGATAGGCGTTTCTGTGGATGCAGTCGGGAGACCAGGATGGTGGTCTGCATCCCTGATGCCAAGGTCTCGGACGTGTCTCAACGCATCCAAGATATCCTGAAATCAGAGGGAGAGGAGCCTGAGGTCGTGGTACATATTGGTACAAATGACATAGGTAAAAAAAGTGAAGAGGTCCTGAAGGGAGGATTTAAGGTGTTGGGAGGAGAGTTAAGGAAAAGGACCAAAAAGGTAACAATCTCAGGATTACTGCCTGTACCACGCGACAGTGAGAGTAGGAATGGAGCGAGGTGGAGGATAAATGCGTGGCTGAAAGACTGGTGCAGAGGGCAGGGATTCAAGTTTCTGGATCATTGGGACTTCTTTTGGGGAAGGTGGGACCTGTACAGAAAGGATGGGATGCACTTGAACCCGAGGGGGACCAACATCCTGGCGGGGAAATTTGCAAAGGTCACTGGGGAGACTTTAAACTAGAATGGTTGGGGCGAGGGACTCAAATAGAGAAAGCTAGTAGACAGAATGGGAGGCAGGAAGCAGAAAAGGGAAGCACTCGGACACAAGAGGAGAAAGAAAAAAAAGGAAATAAACAGAGAAGAAGAGACGGGGGGTTTCTTAAATGTGCATATTTTAATGCTAGGAGCATTGTATGAAAGGTGGATGAGCTTAGAGTCTGGATAGACACCTGGAAGTATGATGTTGTGGCGATCAGTGAAACATGGTTGCAGGAGGGCTGTGATTGGAAACTAAATATTCCAGGATTTCGTTGCTTCAGGTGTGATAGAATTGGAGGGGCAAGAGGTGGTGGTGTTGCATTGCTAGTCAGGGAAGATATTACAGCAGTGCTTTGGCAGGATAGATTGGAGGGCTCATCTAGGGAGGCTATTTGGGTGGAACTGAGAAGTGGGAAAGGTGTAGCAACATTTATAGGGGTGTATTATAGACCGCCAAATGGGGAACGAGAATTGGAAGAGCAAATATGTAAGGAGATAGCAGATATTAGTAGTAAGCACAAGGTAGTGATTGTGGGAGATTTCAACTTTCCACACATAGACTGGGAAACACATTCTGTAAATGGACTGGATGGTTTGGAGTTTGTAAAATGTGTGCAGGATAGTTTTTTGCAGCAATACATAGAGGTACCTACTAGAGGAGGGGCAGTGCTGGACCTCCTGTTAGGAAATGAGACGGGACAGGTGGCGGAGGTATGCGTTGGGGAGCACTTCGGGTCCAGTGATCACAATACCATTAGTTTCAATATAATTATGGAGAAGGTCAGAACTGGACCTAGGGTTGAGATTTTTGATTGGAGAAAGGCTAACTTTGATGAGATGCGAGATGATTTAAAAGGAGTGGACTGGGACATTTTGTTTTATGGGAAAGATGTAGAAGAGAAATGGTGGACATTTAAAGGGGAAATTTTAAGAGTACAGAATTTTATGTTCCTGTTCGGTTGAAAGGAAAGTAAAAATTGGAAAGAGCCCTGGTTTTCAAGGGAAATTGGACATCTTGTTTGGAAAAAGAGGGAGATCTACAATAATTATAGGCAGCATGAAGTAAATGAGGTGCTTGTGGAGTATAAGGAATGTAAAAAGAATCTTAAGAAAGAAATTAGAAAAGCTAAAAGAAGATATGATGTTGCTTTGGCAAGTAAGGTGAAAGTAAATCCAAAGGGTTTCTACAGCTATATTAATAGCAAAAGGATAACGAGGGATAAAATTGGTCCATTGGATAAACAGAGTGGGCAGCTATCTACAGAGCCAAAAGAGATGGGGGAGATATTGAACAATTTCTTTTCTTCGGTATTCACCAAGGAGAAGGATATTGAATTATGTGAGGTAAGGGAAACGAGTAGAGTAGTTATGGATACTATGAGTTTCAAAGTAAAAGAAGTACTGACACTTTTGAAAAATATAAAGGTGGATAAGTCTCCAGGTCCTGACAGGATATTCCCTAGGACATTGAGGGAAGTTAGTGTAGAAATAGCCGGGGCTATGACAGAAATATTTCAAATGTCATTAGAAACGGGAATAGTCCCCGAGGATTGGCGTACTGCGCATGTTGTTCCATTGTTTAAAAAGGGTTCTAAGAGTAAACCTAGCAATTATAGACCTGTTAGTTTGACTTCAGTGGTGGGCAAATTAATGGAAAAGATACTTAGAGATAATATATATAAGCATCTGGATAAACAGGGTCTGATTAGGAACAGTCAACATGGATTTGTGCCTGGAAGGTCATGTTTGACTAATCTTCTTGAATTTTTTGAAGAGGTTACTAGGGAAATTGACGAGGGTAAAGCAGTGGATGTTGTCTATATGGACTTTAGTAAGGCCTTTGACAAGGTTCCTCATGGAAGGTTGGTTAAGAAGGTTAAACTGTTGGGTATAAATGCAGGAATAGCAAGATGGATTCAGCAGTGGCTGAATGGGAGAAGCCAGAGGGTAATGGTGGATGGCTGTTTGTCGGGTTGGAGGCAGGTGACTAGTGGGGTGCCTCATGGATCGGTGTTGGGTCCTTTGTTGTTTGTCATGTACATCAATGATCTGGATGAAGGGGTGGTAAATTGGATTAGTAAGTATGCAGATGATACCAAGATAGGGGGTGTTGTGGATAATGAAGAGGATTTCCAAAGTCTACAGAGTGATTTAGGCCATTTGGAAAAATGGGCTGAAAGATGGCAGATGGAGTTTAATGCTGATAAATGTGAGGTGTTACACCTTGGCAGGACAAATCAAAATAGGACGTACATGATAAATGGTAGGGAATTGAAGAATACAGTTGAACAGAGGGATCTGGGAATAACCGTGCATAGTTCCTTGAAGGTGGAATCTCATATAGATAGGGTGGTAAAGAAAGCTTTTGGTATGCTAGCCTTTATAAATCAGAGCATTGAGTATAGAAGCTGGGATGTAATGTTAAAATTGTACAAGGCATTGGTGAGACCAAACTGGAGTATGGTGTACAATTTTGGTCGCTCAATTATAGGAAGGATGTCAACAAAATAGAGAGAGTACAGAGGAGATTTACTAGAATGTTGCCTGTATTTCAACAACTAAGTTACAGAGATAGGTTGAATAAGTTAGGTCTTTATTCTCTGCAGCGCAGAAGGTTAAGGGGGGACTTGATAGATGTCTTTAAAATGATGAGAGGGATAGACAGAGTTGATGTGATCAAGCTTTTTCCTTTGAGAATAGGGAAGATTCAAACAAGAGGACATGACTTCAGAATTAAGGGACAGAAGTTTAGGGGTAACATGAGGGGGAACTTCTTTATTCAGAGAGTGGTAGCGGTGTGGAATGAGCTACCAGTGGAAGTGGTGGCGGCAGGTTCGTTGGTATCATTTAAGAATAAATTGGATAGGCATATGGATGAGAAGGGAATGGAGGGTTATGGTAAGAGTGCAGGCAGGTGGGACTAAGGGAAAAAAATTGTTCAGCACGGACTTGTAGGGCCGAGATGGCCTGTTTCCGTGCTGTAATTGTTATATGGTTATATGGTTATAGTATCCCATCCCTGCCTTCTCTCCATAACCCCCTGGTCCCTTTAGCCACAAGGGCCACATCTAACTCCCTCTTAAATATAGCCAATGAACTGGCCTCAACTACCTTCTGTGGCAGAGAATTCCACAGATTCACCACTCTCTGTGTAAAAAATGATTTTCTCATCTCGGTCCTAAAAGACTTCCCTCTTATCCTTAAACTGTGACCCCTAGTTCTGGACTTCCCCAACATCGGGAATAATCTTCCTGCATCTAGGGACATGGGACATGATAGAAACATAGAAAATAGGTGCAGGAGTAGGCCATTCGGCCCTTCGAGCCTGCACCGCCATTCAATATGATCATGGCTGTTCATCCAACTCAGTATCCTGCACCTGCCTTCTCTCCATACCCCCTGATCCCTTTAGCCACAAGGGCCACATCTAACTCCCTCTTAAATATAGCCAATGAACTGGCCTCAACTACCTTCCGCGGGAGAGAATTCCACAGATTCACCACTCTCTGTGTGAAAAAGGTTTTCCTCATCTCGGTCCTAAAAGATTTCCCCTTTATCCTTAAACTGTGACCCCTTGTTCTGGACTTCCCCAACATCGGGAACAATCTTCCTGCATCTAGCCTGTCCAACCCCTTAAGAATTTTGTACGTTTCTATAAGATCCCCCCTCAATCTTCTAAATTCTAGCGAGTACAAACCGAGTCTATCCAGTCTTTCTTCATATGAAAGTCCTGACATCCCAGAAATCAGTCTGGTGAACCTTCTCTGTACTCCCTCTATGGCAAGAATGTCTTTCCTCAGATTAGGAGACCAAAACTGTACGCAATAATCCAGGTGTGGTCTCACCAAGACCCTGTACAACTGCAGTAGAATCTCCCTGCTCCTATACTCAAATCCTTTTGCTATGAATGCTAACATACCATTCGCCTTCTTCACTGCCTGCTGCACCTGCATGCCTACTTTTAATGACTGGTGTACCATGACACCCAGGTCTCGTTGCATCTCCCCCTTTCCTAATCGGCCACCATTCAGATAATAATCTACTTTCCTGTTTTTGCCACCAAAGTGGATAACCTCACATTTGTCCACATTATATGGCATCTGCCATGCATTTGCCCACTCACCCAGCCTATCCAAGTCACCTTGCAGCCTCCTAGCATCCTCCTCACAGCTAACACTGCCCCCCAGCTTCGTGTCATCCGCAAACTTGGAGATGTTGCATTCAATTCCCTCGTCCAAATCATTAATATATATCGTAAATAGCTGGGGTCCCAGAACTGAGCCTTGTGGTACCCCACTAGTCACTGCCTGCCATTGTGAAAAGGACCCGTTTACTCCTACTCTTTGCTTCCAGTCTGCCAGCCAGTTGTCTATCCACATCAATACTGAACCCCCAATACCGTATGCTTTAAGTTTGTATACTTATTGAAATATATAAGATTATTACAGGTTTGGACACGCGAGAGGCAGGAAACATGTCCCCGATGTTGGGGGAGTCCAGAACCAGGGGCCACAGTTTAAGCATAAGGGGTAAGCCATTTAGAACAGAGATGAGGAAACACTTTTTCACACACAGAGAGTTGTGAGTCTGTGGAATTCTCTGCCTCAGTGGGCGATGGAGGCCGATTCTATGGATGTTTTTATGAGAGAGCTTGATAGGGTTCTTAAAGATAGCGGTCAGGTGATATGGGGAGAAGGCAGGAACGGGAACAGATTGGGGATGATCAGCCATGATCACATTGAATGGCGGTGCTGGCTTGAGGGCCGATTGGCCTACTCCTGCACCTATTGTCTATTGTGTCCATTTATTCCACAGATGCTGCCTGACCCACCAATTCCTCCAACACTGTTGTTCCTGATGTACTAGTGGCCAGAGGATCTGGGGTGACGGAGGGACTGAAGGAAATCCACATTAGGCAGGAAATGGTGTTGGATAGACTGATGGGACTGAATGCTGATAAATCCCCAGGGCCTGATGGTCTGCATCCCAGGGTACTTAAGGAAGTGGCTCTAGAAATCGTGGATGAATTGGTGATAATTTTCCAATGTTCTATAGACTCAGGATCAGTTCCTGTGGTTTGGAGGGTAGATAATGTTATCCCACTTTTTAAGAAAGGCGGGAGAGAGAAAACTGGGAATTATAGACCAGTTAGCCTGACATCGGTGGTGGGGAAGATGCTGGAGTCAATTATAAAAGATGAGATAGCCGAACATTTGGATAGCTGTAACAGGATCGGTCCGAGTCAGCATGGATTTACGAAGGGGAAATCATGCTTGACTAATCTTCTGGAATTTTTTGAAGATGTAACTAGGAAAATGGACAAGGGAGAGCCAGTGGATGTAGTGTACCTGGACTTTCAGAAAGCATTTGATAAGGTCCAACATAGGAGATTAGTGGGCAAAATAAGGGCACATGGTATTGGGGGTAGAGTGCTGACATGGATAGAGAAGTGGTTGGCAGGCAGGAAACAAAGAGTAGGGATTAGCAGGTCCCTTTCAGAATGGCAGGCAGTGACTAGTGGGGTACCGCAAGGCTCGGTGCTGGCAACACAGCTATTTACAATATAGATCAATGATTTGAATGAAGGGATTTAAAGCAACATTAGCAAATTTGCAGATGACACAAAGCTTGGTGGCAGTGTGAACTGTGAGGAGGATGCTATGAGAATGCAGTGTGACTTGGACAGGTTGGGGGAGTGGCAGATGCATGGCAGATGAAGTTTAATGCGGATAAATGTGAGGTTATCCACTTTGGTAGCAAAAACAGGAAGGCAGATTACTATCTAAATGGCATCAAGTTGGGAAAAGGAGAAGTACAACGGGATCTGGGGGTCCTTGTACATCAGTCTATGAAAGTAAGCATGCAGGTACAGCAGGCAGTGAAGAAAGCGAATGGCATGTTGACTTTTATAACAAGAGGAATCGAATATAGGAGTAAAGAGGTCCTTCTGCAGTTGTACAGAGCCCTAGTGAGACCACACCTGGAGTATTGTGTGCAGTTTTGGTCCCCTAATTTGAGGAAGGACATTCTTGCTATTGAGGGTGTGCAGCGGAGGTTTACAAGGTTAATTCCCGGGATGGCGGGACCGTCATATGCTGAGAGAATGGAGCAGCTGGGCTTGTACACTCTGGAGTTTAGAAGGATGAGAGGGTTCTCATTGAAACATATAAGATTGTTAAGGGTTTGGACACGCTTGAGGCAGGAAACCTGTTCCCGATGTTGGGGGAGTCCTGAACCAGGGCCCCCAGTTTAAGAATAAGGGATAAGCATTTAGAACGGAGACGAGGAAACACTTTTTCTCACAGAGAGTGGTGAGTCTGCGGTGGAGGCAGGTTCTCTAGATGCTTTCAAGAGAGAGCAGGATAGGGCTCTTAAACATAGCGGAGTCAGGGGATATGGGGAGAAGGCAGGAACAGGGTACTGATTGGGGATGATCAGCCATGATCACATTGAATGGTGGTGCTGGCTCGAAGGACTGAATGGCCGATTCCTGCACCTATTGTCTATTGTTTTTGTTCAAGATTCCAGAACCCTGAATTGAAAGAATCTCGAATGAAAAATATTAGGAAATACCTAATGCCAATTAGGAAATACCAATTAAACTATAAATCTGGATGTCTTTGGAGTATGGGAGGACACCAGAACATCTGTAGAAAATGCACTTGGTCACAGGAAGAGTATTCAAACTCTGTACGGACAATACATGGTGTCAGTTTCAAACCCAGGTACCTGGCGCTGTGAGGCAGCAACTCTACCACTGTGCTGCCCAATCTTTCCACAAACACTGAAACCCAAGAGAGAGTTTGAAACAGTGGCCTTACCTTAACGCCATCTCCATAAAGACTAGATCCTGAGACAATAGACAATAGGTGCAGGAGTAGGCCATTCGGCCCTTCGAGCCAGCACCGCCATTCACTGTGATCATGGCTGATCATCCACAACGGCAAACTTTGACCGCCCGAATCGAGGGGTTTAAATCGACCCAGAGCGGGGCCTTACATCGCCTGGCGCGGCTTAAACAGCCGCAGGACTTACCATCGCCCGCCGGGGCCTCTAACATCAAGAGCCTCGATCAGCTCGATGCAGCAGTTTGACTGTTTGACTGTGGGGAAGAGATAAGACTTTTGCCTTCCATCACAGTGAGGAGGTGTTTGGAGATTCACTGTGATGGATGTTTGTGTGGAATTGTGTTAATTGTGTGTTTTGGTTTTTTTGTTGTTATGACTGCAGGAAAGTAATTTCATTTGAACCTATGTTTAAATGACAATAAACGGCATTCTGATTCTCTGATGCTGATTCAGACTGATGTATTTGGGAGAAAGCTGGAAAGAGACGAGAGCAGGACAGAGCCTGGTTAGTGATTCTGGATACAGTTGGGGGCTGATTAGCAGATAGGGGAGTAATGACAAAGGCTAGAGGTGAAGAGGAGACAAGTGTCAGACAAGGGGAAGAGGTGACATGCAAAGCCAGGGGGAAGGATCGGGGAAAGAGGGGAATGTGGGACAGGGATGAGCGTACAGAGGAGGGGAAGGGGTACGGTGACCGTTGAGTGAGGTGCACACCAGGGTAGGGAGTGCAGGGAAGGAGGGGGTTTCCCTTGATCAATACGCTCATTCCCATCTCCAAATCTCATTTCCTTTTATCCCCTCCCATCCCTTTACACCTGAAAACCTCCTTCCATTCAAAACCGACGCTAGGGTCGGGTGAGTGGGCGTAGGGAAGGGTAGTGGGATATATCTCCGCTTTTTTCACTTTTTCGTTAGTTCAGAGGTTTTTCTTTTTTATCTTTCGTGTCTTTTTCAAAATTCTTTCTTTTCTTTTTCTTTTCTTCTCCCTTTCCTTTCTTTTCATTTTTCTTTTTACCGATATAGTTTTTAGTTCATAAAATGTTAAAATTGAAGCTGTACGAAAATTGTATAATTGTTATGTCGATTACTTTCTCCTTGTACAATTGCTTCTAATAAAATAAATATTAAAATAAAAAGCAGAGATTCCAGTCTTTGTAGATCCTTCGTGGAAATGAACACAATTTGGTCACACCTTCAGAAAAGAGCAGAGGGGAGAGGAGATGTATTCTGGCAACACTGACACAAACATACTAAACCAAATAGATTTAGACCTATTCCAAAAAAAACAGTAGGGTGAATGGAATGCAGGATTACTTAATTTGTATTGACACTTAAAGCAAGTGTCATGAACACTAAACTACTTTCACTGCAACAGGAACCAACTAGGATTACTTTAGGGAATATAAAGAAGTCTACAAAGAATGCTGGATGTACTCAGTTGGTCAGGCACCATCTGCCTGACAGATGTTTCAGGTTGGGATCCTTCAGACTGAGAGAGTAGTGGAGAAATCTGGAAAGATGTGGGAGCAGGACAAAAGCTGGCAAGTAATGTGGATAGACACAAATGCTGGAGTAATTCAGTGAGACAGGCAGCATCTTGGGAGAGAAGGAATGGGTGATGTTTCAGGTAGAGGCTGTCCTTCAAACAACAAATACAGGCACTTGGCACTTGGTGGAGCAATGACAAAGGCGAGAGGTGAAGAGTAGACAAAAGGTTTAGATGGGGAGAGAGAGATGTGAAGCTGGAGGGCGGGATATGGGTCGAAGGGTAAAGAGGCAAAGATGAATGTCAGGGATGGGAGATGAGTGTGGAAAGAGGGGAAGGTGCAGGGTGAATGGGTGGTGCGGGGAAAGGGAGAGTCCCCCTCAGTACATTCATCCCTTTTCCCCATCCTATCTCATTACACCCATATTCCTTCTACCATGTTTACAGTTCACACCTTGCTTTCTCCTTCTGAGATGTTCATAAATCATAGCGGCGACGACAGAGGGTTCATGGCCCCGACCACGGATGAACAAAGGAGGAGGACTGACTGAACCTTGTTGCCTTCCAGCACAGTGAAGAATGCTGTGCTGGATGTTTTGTGTTAAATTCTATTGTGTATTGTGTGTTCTTTTTAAGTGTATCGCTGCTGGCAAATTCATTTCACTGCAACTTTGGGTGCATGTAACGAATACAATTGACTTTGACTTTTGCACCTTTAGCCTTTGTCACTTACTGATTCAATTATTTTTTGTCACATGTACCATGTGAAACAATGAAATGCTGACAGATTGACAAAGTCAGACAATTCAAATTAATACACCACTAATGATTCAAAATCTCCCACCATCTTCATCACACCCTTAATCTCACAGCAATACCTTTAACGCCAAGGATTCGAAGGGCCTGAGCTCAGGGCAAGGTTGGGCAGGCAAAGACTATTCCTTGGAGAGCAGGAGGATGAGGGTTGGTCTTAGAGGTGTGAATAGATAGGATAATGCAGTCCCACAGTTCAAGGGAAAATGAAGAATCCGAGGATGCAGGTTGAAGGTGAGAGGGGAAACATGTAACAGAAACTGGAGGGGCAACTTGGGAGGCGGGTGTGTGGAACGAGCCAACAGAGATGATAGTTGAGGCAGGTCCTATTACAATTTAAAATTAAAAATTTAAAAATTTAAAAAAGATGGCAGCTGCGGCCCCTCTAGAGCAAAACGGTGCTAATTTGTGTCTAATTCGTGATGATAACCGTGATCAAGAAGTCACCAACCTGCGTCACACTGACCTGGGAATTGTTGGAGTACAAGTATACCACCCGAGTTCATTGCTGGAAATTAAACCCAGCCCGGCAGCGACACCACAGGAGAGACTATTAACCCAACTACAGACCCTCGGCTTGTTACGAAAACCCCCGAGCCCACCTACTGACAAAGGCCGGGGGAGGAGGTGCTGAAAGCGGTGTGAGAGGAGGCAGAAACGGGGCAAGAGAGAGGGTGTCCGTGCTAGGCTGAGAGATAATGCTAGCTGGCCGGCCAGCTCTCCCATCTATCCTACTCTCCAACATCCGCTCCCTGGAAAACAAACTGGACATCATCCAACTACAGAGGAGTACACAGCGAGAGACTAGGGACTGCTGTGTCTGGGTTTTTACAGAGACATGGCTCAACGATCGAGTCCCGGACGTGGCCATTCAGCTAACTGGGCTAGTCTCGCACCGAGCCGACAGAGACCCATCACTGTGCGGTAAGACTCGAGGCGGTGGCCTGTGTGTTTAAATCAACACTGACTGGTGCAACAACTCTGTCTTGGTCTCCAAGTTCTGTTCATCGCTGGTGGAGTACGCGATTGTGAGATGGAGACCTTTTTATTTGCCACGGGAGTTTACCACAGTGCTCATTGTTGCTGTTCACATCCCCCCCAGTGCTAATGCTAAGGAAACACTAGCTGTACTGTACTGTACGGAGCTTTATGCAATCTACAAAACACACACCCAGAAGGACTGTTTATCGTCGCAGGAGATTTCAACCGTGCGAATCTCAAAACTGTGCTTCCTAAATCTTACCAACATGTGGACTTTGCAACAAGAGGGGAGAACGTGCTAGATCTTGTTTACACCAATATGCCCGGCGCGTACAGGGTGGAGTCACGTCCCGACCTCGGATACTCACCACATCTCTGTCATGCTGATCCCAGCATACAGACTGCTTGTCAGACGCTCCAGACCAACTAAGAAACAGGTGAAGACCTGGCCAGCAGGAGCCATCTCTGCTCTCCAGGACTGCATTGACTGGCACATGTTTAGGGAGGCAGCAACCACCGGCGGCACCACTGGCTTGGAGGAGTACACGGCATCAGTGACTGGTTACATCAGTAAGTACATTGATGATGTTACTGTCACCAAGCTCATCACCACACGTCCCCAACCGGAAACCATGGATGACTGCAGAGGTACGTGCGCTGCTGAGAGCCCGAGACACGGCCTTCAGAGCAAGCGATAAGGAGGCCCTGAGAACAGCGAGGGCCAAACTGTCCCGGGCCATCAGGGAAGCAAAGCGAGCGCATGCAAGGAAAATCCACGGCCACTTCAGTGACAGCAGGGACACACGGAAGCTGTGGCAAGGAATCCAAGCCATCACTCACTTCAGGCCATCAACACCAGCCTGTGACAGCGATGCCTCTCTGCCTGATGCGCTGAACGTGTTCTACGCTACGACGTGGTGGCGAGGAAGACCACCACCCCTCCCGCGACCAGGTGCTATAGAAACATAGAAACATGGAAACATGGAAACATTGAAACATAGAGACATAGAGACATAGAAACATGGAAACATGGAAACATGGAAACATAGAGACATAGAAACATGGAAACATAGAAACATGGAAACATGGAAACATAGAAACATGGAAACATGGAAACATGGAAACATGGAAACATGGAAACATGGAAACATGGAAACATAGAAACATGGAAACATGGAAACATAGAAACATGGAAACATGGAAACATGGAAACATGGAAACATAGAAACATGGAAACATGGAAACATAGAAACATGGAAACATGGAAACATGGAAACATGGAAACATGGAAACATAGAAACATAGAAACATGGAAACATAGAAACATGGAAACATGGAAACATAGAAACATAGAAACATCGAAAATAGGTGCAGGAGGAGGCCATTCGGCCCTTTGAGCCAGCACCGCTTCGTTGTGATCATGGCTGATCATCCCCTATCAATAACCCGTGCCTGCCTTCTCCCCATATCCCTTGACTCCACTAGCCCCTAGAGCTCTATCTAACTCTCTCTTAAATCCATCCAGTGACTTGGCCTCCACTGCCCTCTGTGGCAGGGAATTCCATAAATTTACAACTCTCTGGGTGAAAAAGTTTTTTCTCACCTCAGTCTTAAATGGCCTCCCCTTTATTCTAAGACTGTGGCCCCTGGTTCTGGACTCGCCCAACATTGGGAACATTTTTCCTGCATCTAACTTGTCCAGCCTTTTATAATATTATATGTTTCTATAAGAACCCCCTCATCCTTCTAAACTCCAGTGAATACAAGCCTAGTCTTTTCAATCTTTCCTCATATGACAGTCCCGCCATCCCAGGGATCAATCTCGTGAACCTACGCTGCACTGCCTCAATCACAAGAATGTCCTTCCTCAAATTAGGAGACCAAAACTGTACACAATACTCCAGTTGTGGTCTCACCAGAGCCCTATACAACTGCAGAAGAACCTCTTTACTCCTATACTGAAATCCTCTTGTTATGAAGGCCAACATTCCATTAGCTTTATTCACTGCCTGCTGTACCTGTAAGCCAACTTTTAGTGTACAAGGGCACCCAGGTCTCGCTGCACCTCCCCCTTACCTAACCTAACCCCATTGAGATAATAATCTGCCCCCTTGTTTTTGCCGCCAAAGTGGATAACCTCACATTAATGTATATTATACTGCATCTGCCACGCATCTGCCCACTCACTCAACCTGTCCAGGTCACCCTGCAACCTCCTAACATCCACTTCACAGTTCACACTGCCACCCAGCTTTGTGTCATCCGCAAACCTGCTAGTGTTGCTCCTAATTCCCTCTTCCAAATCATCAATATGTATGCTAAACAGTTGCGGCCCCAACACCGAGCCTTGTGGCACTCCACTCGCCACTGCCTGCCATTCTGAAAAGGACCTGTTCACTCCTACTCATTGCTTCTGGTCTGCCAACCAATTTTCTATCCATGTCAACACCCTACCCCCAATACCATGTGCTCTAATTTTAGTCACTAGTCTCCCGTGCGGGACCTTATCAAAGGCTTACTTAAAGTCTAGATACACTACATCCACTGGTTCTACTTCATCCATTTTACTTGTCACATCCTCAAAAAATTCCAGAAGATTAGTCAAGCATGATTTCCCTTTCATAAATCCATGTTGACTTGGACTAATCCTTTTACTGCTATCCAAATGCCCCATTATTACCTCTTTAATAATTGACTCCAGCATCTTTCCCATCACCGATGTCAGGCTAACTGGTCTGTAATTCCCCGTTTTCTTTCTCGCTCCTTTCTTGAAAAGGGGGATAACATTAGCGCTGCACTACCTCATAACGCTGCACTCTCTGAATAGCAAGAATGTCCTTCCTCAAATTAGGGGACCAAAACTGTACACAATACTCCAGGTGTGGTCTGACTAGGGCCCTGTACAACTGCAGAAGGACCTCTTTGTTCCTATACTCAACTCTTCTTGTTATAAAGGCTATGCAAACCTCTTCTCTCGAGATTGGCAGTCTGAATCTAGTGCCATAACTATTCATAACTGTGTTCAAACTGAATCAGATTTTGACTGTGTGAGACAGGTATTGGCATTTGATGGTATGATACGGGAATTGGCTAGGATAAACTGGCAAATGATACTTAAAGGCTTGACGATAGATATGCAATGGCAAACATTTAAAGATCCTATGGATGAATTGTACCAATTGTTCACCCCTGTCAGGTGTAAAAATAAAACAGGGAAGGCGGCTCAACCGTGGCAAATGATGGAAATTAGGGAATATTAAATCCAGGCATATAAATTGGCCAGATAAAGCAACAAACTGGGAGAAATTTAAATTTAATATTTAACAGAGGAGGACAAAGGGATGAATTAAGTAGGGTAAATAGATCATGAAAGGAAACTTGCGGGGGAAATATTAGTGAAGACAAATATAGGCCCCTTACAGTCAGAAACAGGTTAATTTATACTGGGAAACAAGAAATTGGCAGTTAAACAAATACTTTGGTTCTGTCTTCACTAAGTAAGACACAAACAATTTTCCAGAAATGTAAGGGGACCGAGGATCTAGTGGGAGGGAGGAAGTGAAGGGAATCCACATGATTCAGGAAATGTTGTTAGGTAAACTGTTGGGACAGAAGACATGTAAATCCCCAGGGCCTGATGGTCTGCATCCGAAACAACACAAGGAGGTGGCCCTCGAAATCGCGGATGTATTGGTAATCATTTTCCAATGTTCTATAGACATTTGATTAGTTCCTGTGAACTGGAGGGTACCTAATGTAACCTTTTAAGAAAGAGGGGAAAGAGAAAACAGGGAATTATAGACCAGTTAGCCTGACATTGGTAGTGGGTTGTACAGGGCTCTGGTGAGAACACACCTGAGATTCCGGTGCAATTTTGGTCTCCTAATTTGTGGAAGGACATTCGTGTCAATGAATGAGCACAGCGTAGGTTCACAGGGTTAATTCCCGGGATGTCTGGACTGACATATGATGAAAGAATGGATCGACTGGGCTTAAATGAAGGGATGAGAGGAGATCTTATAGAAAGATATATAATTCTTAAGGGTTTGGACAGGCTGGATGCAGGAAAAATGTTCCTGATATTGGGGGAGTTCAGACCTATGGGTCACGGTTTAAGAATAAGGCCATTTAGTACTGAGATGAGGAAAAGCTTTTTTTTTAGCAAGAGAGTTGTGAATTTGTGGAATTCTCTGCCTCAGAAGGCAGTGGAGGCCAATTCACTGGATGTTTTCAAGAGAGAGCTAGATATAGCGCTTGGGGTTAACGGAATCAAGGGATATGGGGAGAAAGCAAGAACGGGGTAATGATTTTGGACGATCACATTGAATGACGGTTTGTGCTCGACAGACCTCCGCCTGCACCTATTTTCTATGTTTTTATATTTTACTAATGTGTTCTAAGTAACCTGCGAACCCTGGTATACCTGCTTTCTGCACTGTGGTATCAATTAACCTGTTCCTTTCTATATAACTTGCTAGCCTCTGTGCCACTATGCTAAAGAAAATCTTGCCTTCTACATTTAGGAGACAAACAGCCTAAACTGATTTAACTCTGGAGACTCTTTCTTCCCCCTGAACATTCCCCCTGCTCTACGCCAAACCCTTGGTATGACCTGCTTCTACCAAACTATTGGACAGAGCCTCCGCGAGAATCTAAGCACATCAGGTGCACTTTTATGTACCCGGTAAGGGACTCCATTCGGGCCCGGTGCAGAAGAAGCCTTTCCATGCCATATTACTGCTTCCACTTCCTTCCACTTTTGTGGTAAAACATCTAACTCTAACATCTGTCTCCTAAGGTGGTAACTCTGGAGGGAAACACGGGCCCGATACTGGGGCCCATGACGACAGGCCCACTCAGTATTCAAACAACGTAAGGTCCGAAAACACAAGGCCCATTCAGTGTTGGTGTTGCATGATGCCACAGAAAGTAGGCCCAATCTCTATTCAATGTACTCTGGGCCCAATCACTTTAGTCACGGTTACCCTGATAGTGCGCTGAATGGGCCAAATGCAATCAGCCGAGAGTAGTCCAGGATACACAACTAGTGGGGTGAGTGGCTTTGTGGCTCCATGTGGCCTATTCTTATTTTGGGGGCCGATACTAACTCACTCACCCGCCGTCAAAGGCCCAATCAATGTCTAAATGAAAGCGTACCCAAGATGGGTACCAGGCAAATCGATCTGAACTCATTTACTATCCGTTGGAGTCATGCGATCCCAGCTAATTCCAGAAATGGTGGAACAAGAAGAAATACGAGAGCACATTTAGAGCAAGGTGCTGGTTCCTTCGATAAACGAATATAGCAAACTAGGTTAGGCTTTTGTAGTTCCGCTTTTATTTGTGATTTAACAGAAACATATTACAGAGATGTTTTTAAAAGCATAACACGAAGTGGTCAAAACAAGTGAATTCCACACTGAGACCAGGTCCATTGAACATGTAGCTCGAGAGTCAAAGGTTAGCTCTGAATTAAGGACAATTGAGCAAAAAAGGAGTAAATAGATATTTGCTCATATGCGGAATGTGTGCATGCGTTGGATTGTTGGGTATGTATTTACACATGCATTTACATTACATTTATTTACAGGCCTTCGGTTAGGCCGCACTTGGAGTATAGTGTGGAGGTCCAGGTCGTCCCTTCGAGGGAATAATGTGGAGGCTTTGGAAAAGATACAGAAGAGGTTTACTAGAATGCTGCAGGGGTTAGAATTATTAGCTATAAGAAGAGGTTGGCAAACATGGATTGTTTTCTTTGGCGCGTCGGAGGTTGAAGGGAGACCCGGAAGAAGTTTTTAGAATAATGACAGGCATAGATAGTGTGTCTGAATTTAACATGAAGTTTACGATCTCACACAAACAGCGTTCCTGACTTTCTATACAAACGGCATTCAACACCGGAAGGACACACATGTGACCCATGCTAAAGAAAAAGAGAATGTATAGAAAAAAAGATAAAAAGAAAAAAAGAAACGTCTACCGAGATCACATGATATTCAAATTACGATTAAAATAGTTTGATACATTAACGCTATACTAAAGGCAACTAGGCAATATCAAACAAGTCAGATAGACAGAATGAACTATTGCTTATGATATTGTCCGCTTCAAATTTGAACATTTTCCTTGGTTACAACGACGTCCATAGACCGGTCAGATAAATACGCGGTTTTCAACATTCAATCGTCACTTGACCTGTAAAGAGAGGGAGAGAATATGTAAGTGTATTAGCAGTCTGTGACTAAGATGCTAGGACATCCAAAGAGTAGGATAATCGATATTTTGCCGTACTCTTCAAACAGGTGGAAAAGAAAGTGGAATGAACTAACCTTCACCAGAGTTACGGCAGCACCGTAGGAAATGCTCAGGAAGAACAGGATAATGAATGTGGAAGCGGTTGTCCAGATGTTGTCCCTGTCTTCCTCATAGTCCTCAAGAGGAACGTTGTCGGCATAATCTACGCAAAGCAGAACGTGAAGACGTTCACAATATATTCTAATATAGAACATTGTATTTTATTTATTATTTACCAAAATAATACGTATATTAATATTAGGGATATTAATTTCCTATGAGCTGTTTTTACGTTGAGGTGATCATCCATCCCCAACAATTGTATCCACAATCATGGCCACGTAGACACAGCTGCTAACAAACTACCATTTATGAATAGTTTTGGAGAAACCAATGTGTATGTATATATCTGGGATTCATTATTAATTCTATAAACGTCCGCTTCCCATTAATATAATTTACTAACCGGGATGGTATAAAACTTGAAGCTGGTTATTGCTTACAATATTATCAGATACCCCTTTATTTGGAGATGGTGACCGGAGCTCGGTGAAGGAACTCACTGATTGCAAACATTGACTCCCAATAATTTGCAATCATTCCCACTTTAGAACCCTGTTGTCTGATGTATCCTGTTTCCGGTTAGGGGATGGAGGAAGGCTTGTGTACAAAATTATAACTTTGAACCATTTGATAGGCATTATATTTCTAGTGTGAAATATGGAGCATGAATGATCTACGGTTACACTTAGTTTTTAGGAACGCGTGGAAAAATACTGGTTAAATGATCTGAATGGCCCTTCCGTTTGCCTGTAACTAGCTAGATGTGTATCATTAAGTATAAGTTTGCCGAAATCCTAACATCGTTTTCGTATTGGTTCATGGGTGTGTGTGTGTGTGTGTGTGTGGGGGGGGGGGGGGTGGTGTCAGTGTGTGTGTGTGCGTGTGTGTGTGTGTGTGTGTTGTGATTGTGTGTGTGTGTGTGTGTGTGTGGGGGGGGGGGGGGGGGGGTGTGTGTGTGTGTGTGTTGTGATTGTGTGTGTGTGTGAGTGGTGTGTGTGTGTGTGTGGTGTGGGGGGGGGGGAGGGGGTTCAGTTGTGTGTGTGTGTGTGATTGTGTGTGGTGTGTGTTGTGTGTTGTTGTGTGTGTGTGTGTTGGGGGGGGGAGGTCAGTGTGTGTTGTGTGTGTGTGTGCCGTGCGTGCGTGTGTGTGTGTGTGTGGTGTGTGTGTTTTTTTGTGTGCTGTGGGGAGGGGGGGTCAGTGTGTGTGTGTGGGTGTGTGTGTTTGTGTGTTTGTGTGTGTGTGTGTGTGTGGTGTGTGTGTGTGTGGTGTGCGCGACCACATATAATGCGTGTGTTGTGACAATTAAAACGAATCTAATCTAATCTAATCTAATCTTGTTGTGGAAATCTATTTCAATCAGCATTTATGAAGAAGAAAAATATAATATGAGCCAATATAGCTACTAACGTGTTTGTCACAGGAAATTTGCTTTGTAAAAGTCCATTGGTATTAAAGTGATGGACTAAATGCATTTGTTGTATTAATGGGGTTTTTTTGTGCAAAGGTGCGCTTTAGCTAACCGTTCCTATTATTGTTGCATTTCAAAGAATGTTTGATTGCTGGTCTGTTTGGGTGGATGTCCATGTGCTATGGGGTAAACATGTCGTAATTGCGTTTTATGTATGTTTCTATGCGACCCCATAAATGATTTATGTCCGTGCGCTTGCTAATGTTTTATGGTGAGTGTGCTTCGTGTACATCTGGGGAGAGCTGGGACATGGATGTGGCCTTGTCTAATGCTCGGGCAGGCGTGCTATTCAATGTCTCGCCGCATCTGATATTTGACTCTAAATTTGTGTTCTCCCACGAGCCACTCATAGCGGTTATTCCCATAATCGCCTGCACACATTGTGATGACCGTTTAATAACTAAACGCCACAGCATTCTGGAGCCGCAGTTAAATGGCCCACTTCTTCCTGTGGACAATCTATAATGGTGACCTTTATTCTTGTTCTGTAGGTTCCACTGAGTTGTACTTAGAATTAGGTTGCTTTCATTGAATTGATGTATAGGTGTTTCTGCTCTACTCTCCGGAACACATTCAGCATCATGTGCATCAAAGGAGTCATTACATTCTCATATCATTATATATGGATGTTCCTCTCTCATTCACTTCTTTTGGGCGTAAAGTGTGTGTGTGGTGTGTGTGTGGGGGGCGTGTGTGTGTGGTGTGTGGGCGTGTGTGTGTGTGTGTGGGTGTGTGTGTGTAGTGTGTGTGTGTGGGGGGGGGGCGGTGTGGTGTTGTGTTTGTGGGGGGGGGGCGGAGGGGGGGTGTGCGTGTGTGCGTGTGGGCGTGTGTGTGTGTGTGTGGGCGTGTGAGTGTGTGTGTGCGCGTGTGCGCGCGCATGGGCATGTGTGTGTGAGAGAGAGAGGTAGAGAGAGAGTGTGTGTGTGTGTGTGTATGAGAGAGAGAGGTAGAGAGAGAGTGTGCGTGTGTGTGTGTGAGTGAGTGTGTGTGTGAGTGAGTGTGTGTGAGTGAGTGAGTGAGAGTGTGGTGACAGTGTGGGTGAGAGTGGGTGTGTGTTTGCTTTGTTAAATCCTCGTGCAATAGTGTCCATATATATTAAGTACATGGCACGATTGTCAATGTTTCGTGTGATTTTACAGATGGGCGTTTCATATAACAACAGTGAATGCGCATTTCCCTGTGTCTGTGGAATTAGAAATGTGTGCAGAAATATGCGTGACAGACGCACGGCAAAACTGCACGTCCCCTCGTGCGGGCGGAGGAAGGTGAGTAGCTACTTATATCTCGGAGCGGCAGGCTCTACAAAGCGCAACGTCTGAGATCCTGCCTCAGGTTTGAATGGATGGAAACAAGAGAAGGGGGGAAACGGAGATCCAAAGACATGGACCTATATCTGGCCAGCAAGAACAATAATGTTGAAGTGTGTCCACGATGTGTGCAGTGTGCAGCTGTGACTTATCTCCTAAACCCCGATGTTACTGTGCAGTCTGCATCTGGTTTCCATCAATTGTCGCCAAGATTTCAGTATCAACGTAATATATAGTCATGGTTTTGGCAGAATGTTTTATATAATTAATTGTGTGGCCATCGTGTTCAGGCTCAAGATTGGAGGTTAAAGATATTTATAGTATTTATTTCAGAGACATTTGAAACTAATTCATTCTCATTGACAGGAATTGACAGTGTCCATCAATACAAGGGAACATTGACAAAACTGGGTTTACCGCTGGACTTATTGACCGTTCTGACGATGGTCTTCATGGGGATTGCTTCGTGCGCCCACTAAGCAGGAGAAGGAGGCACCGCTAGCCCACTCCTCTGCCCCAATGGATAACAGGCTGTAGGTGAAGAAGGTGTCATGCCGTCTCTCTCCGCCTCCACCTCGGTTTTCTGTGTACTGTGCTCTCATCCCCCCGCTTGTCATCAAGTGTCCACGTGACAAAGACCCTGCGAGGGGAGAATCCTCTCACAAAGCAGGTGAGGGTGATAGTCTTGTGCGCGGAGAATTTCTTCTGTCGGCGGCAGAAGACTGAGACGGACGGTGTCAGCAAGATGTTGACCTACGGAACAATTCAAATGGCGTTATTATACAGGACGGTTAACAGCGGATTAATAGCTAATATATCCGTACATCAGTAAACGGCCAACCGACAGTATTAACGTCATTGCCTTCCCCTTTAGTGCCTTGTCTTCTTGTTCAGACATATACACCTGAATGTGCTTTCTTCTCCTGTGCACGGCAGAGGATGTGTACAAATCACTTCTCACACACACACAACACAAGATCAAGCCATTCGCCCTCTCTGACCGTGTTATTTTCTGATGACCATGTTGTCTCCTGCTCCTTTTTGTCATTTATTACTAAATGCAGTTCTACCTTGGTTCATCTGTCTCATTCAATTCCCAAGAGCAACTGAATGAGACTTATCAAACCATGGCAGGAGTAGTCAGTGGATGCCAGCGGAGAATGTTGAGCATACAAAGTGAGGCTTTTTGAAGTGCGTTTTCGAAATCGATGCAAATTATGGAATCTTAAACGAATTCAGGGATCGCAGGAAACAATGAGCACGTTATATGAGCCCAATATAGGACGGTGGTCAACAAAATAGAGAGGTACGAGGAGATTTACTAGAATATATGCCTGGGTTCCCAGCCCGTAAGTTACAGAGAAAGGTTGAACAAGTTGAATAAGTTAGGTGTTTATTCTTTGGAGCGTAGAAGGTTAAGGGGCGACTTGATAGAGGTCTTTAAAATGATGAGAGGGATAGACAGAGTTGACGTGAATAAGCTGTTCCCATTGAGAGTAGGGAAGTTTCAAACAAGAGGACATGACTGAGGAATTAAGGGACAAACAGTTTAGGGGTAACATGAGGGGGAACTTCTTTACTCAGAGAGTGGTAGCCGTGTGGAATGAGCTTCAGTGGAAGTGGTGGAGGCAGGAAGGTTCGATTTTATCATTTAAAAATAAATCTGGATAGGTATGTGGGATGGGAAAGGATGGAGGGTTATGGTCTGAGTGCAGGTAGATGGGACTAGGGGAAAATAAGTCTTCGGCACGGACTTGTAGGGCCGAGATGGCCTGTTTCCGTGCTGTAATTGGTATACTGGTTTATATGGTGTGTACGCAAAAAGACAGTAAGAGATGCTTTTGTATGATGTGAGACAATGACCCATTCTTAAGTTACACAGATGATGTTGGAGGGAGTTGAGAGGGGAAAGGGAATTTTGAAATGGGCATTTTGACTTGGGCAATACAAGCCAAAATGGAAAACAAAACAATTCCTAGTGACTTTGACTGCGGCCTTCCTCTGGCGTTATATCTAATACCCTCCGAATGTCTGTGTAGATGCAGACATTGAATCAATATTAAAGATCTACATTAAGGTGACATCTTTCCGATATACGGCATTGAAGGTTTTTTTTAATTTTTAATTTCGAGTAATCATTTTGATGTGCCTAGCTCCGAAACGGGCATTTCTGCTACACAGTGAGAGTATCTGCGATTTACTCCCACCATCACCACATGGTAATTTGGTAGGCAACCCATATTCCTGCAAGTTACAACACTGTGGGCTATTTAACAAACGCTGCAATGCTCTGAATACCCATATTGTACCATAGACCATAGACAACGTGGCCGCACGCTGACTCTCGCTGCAATTATCATCGATGTTTCCAGTCACCTGACCGCAACCTCATATTCATGCAAAGTGATCTCGATATTCTCTCTTTTCCAGCTCTGACCAAGGACTCAGTGAAGTCTCAGCACGATTTCATTTTGTATAGATATTGTTTCGCCGATGGAGTGATCTCAATCATTAATTTCAGCTTTATCTCAGAAGAAAAGTGGTCCAGTCACCTCTGGCCCACAGAACCTCTCTGCTGCTACACCGGCTCACCTTTCTTCCAGTTGATTCGTTCAGTTTTTGGAGTTGGCATATCACCGTGGCTCGCCACGCATTCGAAATAATCCCCACTCAGCCAGTCACGAGTTGAAATGTTGACTTGCTCTCTACGATATCTGCATGTCCTGTGGGCTGGATCTCTGATTCCAAATGTACCTTTTCCTGGTTCCAAGATACTTGATACCATAAGGTGCCAATCGGATACCCGACAGGATTAACGTTACGGTCATCTCCATTAACTCTTGTTCAACAGGTGGTGGAAGGATTGTAATCTTCGGTTCACCGCAGGAATCATCAACTGTGGCACAATAATTAATGTGAACATAAGCATTTGCAGGAGTAACCGGGATCGAAGGTTTACACCAATCATCTGCCCCCAAAACTTGAATGTGTACATGACCCCTTCTGAGTAGTGATTCTGTGAACATGGGCCATAAATCGTCATGAACTGACTTTTGTCTCTGTGCGACACAATAAATGAAATGGGAGATCGCATCATGGGCTAAACCGCGATATGCACTCAATGCTGGAGTACTGTAACTCACACCACTTCATCCAGGGACCCCGACAGTCCTTTCAGATGAGGCAGAGGTTCACTTGCACCTCCACCAACCACTGTATCCGCTGTTGTAGTTGTGGGTTCCTGTACATCGGTGAATCAAAGCGCAGACTGTGGCGTTCGTTTCGTTCAATACCTTCGCTCTGTCCGCCTTGCCCTAGGCCAGTGATTCCCAACCTGGGGCCAAATGGCAAATTTCAGGGGAGCCACAGAAAAATGTTGGCATTTAGGGGGCCACAGGTTCAATGAAGGGGGCCACAGAGCTACCACCCTGTTGCCTCCTAAATTTCAGTTCTAATAAATTTAAATCTATGTAGTTGAAATATTGTTGATGTTTGAGGAATAGAATAAAAGAGAATATATGTGCAATTAATAGACACTGATATTTTTATGGAAGGTATTATAATATTGAAGTACTTTTTTTCCGCTAATAATGTCAGGGGAGGCCACAGAAAAATTAAAAGATCCCAAGGGGGCCATGAGCTAAAAAAGGAACCACTGCCCTAGGCGATCACCAGCTTGCCAAACACATTAAAACCCCGCTCCATTCCC